>NC_052616.1:37031971-37242502 GCF_016545825.1 Eucalyptus grandis
GAGTGTCGAAAAAAGAGAGTATTCGAACGGTAGCCGGTACTCAAAGACAATGGGGATACCTAGACGCAGAAGCACCCAAACTCAAATGACGACCCAAATAGGTTGAGTGTCAATAAGAGAGTACCTGGATAGTGATAGGTACCTTAAGACAAATGAGGATAGAGATATGCTTACCTGGCAATATCTCTGATCTCTAAGAGTATGTTTGCTATTTGCACAATATGCACACATGATTGCATATGCTGTAAATTCATGAGTTCAAATGAGATTCATGCATGATAATTTTGTCAGTTCTGCATCTTTTGATTTCCACTGGGGAAGATTTTGAAAGACAACCTTCATTTAGAATGTAGATGTCTTGAGCATGCCAGATGAGGGACTTTCAGTCTGAAAGGACTTTTCACTCACTCTCATGGAGAAGGCTATCCTGACCATTGATGCAGGATTTATAAGGACCACACTATCTCACTGTCATCATGTCAACAGGGGTCTGAGTATTCTCGCAAATAGTACGACTTTACCAATGTGAGAGGTCTTTGTTGAAACTATGATGAAGTCTTGGCCAGTGGCTCATCGAAGGGGACCGTCGAGGTCAAGGCTCATGAACAAAGTGCCGCACGATCATCTCCGGGTTTGCAAGTCAAGAGTCCTGCGAAAAGAGATAGAATAGTCTTGCTCGTACTTCTTCGAGCGATGCTTATAGACATATGAAATCCTACGTTAATTGAAGTGCCCCTAGTCGAAGAGACTTTTACAATGGGATGCAATGTAGGCTTGATTCATGTGTAAAAAGGTAAGAGCTGGTGATTGTCTTGGCATTTGTCACCAGTCTTTCTTCTCACTGTCAAATGGAGGTTCTATGGACCACAACAGCAACATTTTCTTGGCTGCATTTTTGACTGGGGGACATTGGCCTTGCTTTTACCAGGCACACTGCTTTTTCATGCCCCTATTTTTATTCCAGTTCTTCATTTATGGGCATTGACCTTGCTTTTACCAGGTACACTGCTTTTTTTTATGCCCATGTTTTTTCATTCTTTGTTGCTTGAGAGCTGATCTTGATAAGTTCAAGCAAACGCCTTTGTTAGACTATTGAGTCTTCATCTTTTGCCGGCGCTTTTGATTATGCTACTCAAACGGCAGTAGCTTCTGCTTTGCCTTGATGTGAGGGTAGAATTACAGACTCACTTGGGTTGTACAATGAATACAAGTGCGTAAAGAAAGAATTGCTCTTCATGACTCTAGGGCACTTAAATTAACGCGAGTGTTCATATGCAATAAAGACACTCGAAGATTGATGCAAGTGCAAGCAAGAAAATTTCTATCCCCTTTCTCGCCTTGTGATGCTGACTTGTTTTCAACTTGCCCCGGTGTGGGGTGGTTCTTTGACGGGGATATGAGAGAAGCTTCACCAGTGTATGGGGCTTAATGGGGTGAGCAATGAAATGCCTCTCACTGTTTTGGTTATCGTACCATTCGCGAGAGAACTCTTTATCCTGTAGTCATGGAATCTTCTGCACTCATCTCACAAGTGTATAGATGGGGGACTGTGTGTAGGATATAGCTTGCCTGTCATCATTCTGACGCGCCTCATTCAGCATGCCCAATCAATCTTGTATTCTTCACTTAGCTGTCTATTCTAATAATCCTCAGTGGAATCAGTGACTTAGACAGACAAAATCATCATGCGTAATTCATCGGAAATGACATGCAACATTTTGAATATGATGGAGTTTGAACTTTTCAAAACAAGTGAATGGTTTTGACTCAAAAAGACCCTCATTGACAACTTTAACATGATGGTGTTTCCAAATATGTTAAATTTTGAACATCAAAAGGGTTATTCGCAAATGGGTGTCGATAGTCATCCCTATTGATTAGGGATATGACACATGAAGGATCAGCCAAGGATTGGGAATTTGATCAGGCATCTCTGTTTTTGCCTCTGCAGAAAGAGAAGATGTACAAGTAGCTCAATTAGTCTGGCCAAAATCAAATGTGAGTTGAGGCCTGAAGATTTTCTGTCATTTGCTTTGGCAATACTTGAGACGCCATTTTGCTTTGGGAGAGTTTCATGCCTCTCTTTGATTTGTTATCTTTGTTTTCGACAATCAAGTAATCCTGCAACAAACAAGACATGCTTCTCATTGATTCATTATCCTTGCTTTTGACAGTCAGGTGATCCTGCAACAAACAAGAGGGAATGTGTTAGTCATGAACTCTTTCAAGAGTCGAATAACTGGAATCGATACAACTTTACCCTTCCGGCTTGCATATGATTGGGTGATCCTCGAAGTGAGAAGGGGGACACGAAGTCCTATGTCCCTTGTTTCGTTAGGTCAATTATTCTCTGAATTGGCTCCTGGATGACGCGTCCTTTTACACGAAGCCAGGTGAATTTGATGCAGGTCATTTCCATGTACTAGCTTGGCCAATATTGGTTTGCCTAACCATCAAATTTGGCTCTTGAATCCTGGTGCTTCCCGCCAATAGGGGAATATGTCAAAAGTGAATTCAAGAGGGGGAGTATTGGAAACGATACCAAATTACTCTTCCCCAAAGTTTGTATTTGCTGACTCCTGATGATGTTTGAATGTCGATGACAGCCTTTTCGTCTTGGCATAGTTTGACATTTCTTTCGATTGGCCTTCCTCACTTGTGACCATGTATGCATGATTGCTGGTCGTTGATTCATTTTCAACGCCTTCCTTTTGTGGAATTTCTCCTTCTATCTTTAACTATAGCATCATTGGGCAAAAGTCATGTACCTCAAGCTTTTATGGAATCTGAGATGGACAATCAAGACCTCTAATTCTCTGATGGCAATTACTTCTTGCGAGAGCATGCATCTGAATAAGAAGTCAGGTTTCTAGATCCTCATTTTGAATACGGGCTAGAGACCGCTTCAACTGTCTGGATTTCTTCCCTGTTGACAGTAGCCAATTCAAAGAGAAAAGATCCCCTCCTTGTGCTTCTGGGCTTGTTGAAGTTGGAAGTCCCGTTGATGAAACCACAACATCTGGTTGCTTAGGCACATTGTGGGAAAGGATATTGCTCTCGCTTGTGAAGGAGTTGGGCAAGAGCAAGGTGGAGTGCACAGAGCTCTTAGGAACGCTTGATTCCAACCGTATGCCCGTACCTATTACGTCCTATTTTTCGTTTCCTGTAAATAGAAGAGAAATGACATCATTTCTAAAATTATATTCAGAGAATAAAACTTACTTTTTTGAAACGTGATGATCTTTTCTGTTTGCCCCTGCTTTCTTGGGAGGGTGTCATTGGATTCGGTGAATTCACATAATGTGCTTGCTTCAAATGCCCCCTGTCACACTAAGTCAAAGGGGACGGGAATGATCTTCTGAGACATGAAGTGAGTAAGTCCGAAAGACAAACATGATTAAATTTATCATCTTTTTTTGAAAGATTTTGGTGATGAAGTGTTTTTTGTTTTCAAAATATGTATTCGGGGGAGAAAAAGCATGAAGAAGCCCAGCCTCGGTCAAGATTCTCCTTGGATGATATATTTTTTTCATGGTTGGATAGCATCACCGGGCTGGTTTGGAGTGCTGCCTCATGCTCTTAAAACAAAATATTATAACTGCACAATAGAGTACTTGGAATGGAAAATACAACCGTAGCACACTAGATAAGATAAGAAACATATAATTACAAAAACAAGTAACACCCATGAAAACTCCTGTGTAAAGAAGTGCTTTGATAGTGCTGGTCTTGAAGCTAAGCGTCTTTGAATTCCTCGCCTTCAGTAGACTCGAAGTATTCGCATGCGATGACTACCTCGTTGAAGCTACAAAAGTGTAACCCATGCAGCCAACAACGTTGCTTTGCGGTGACAGAACTTCTATGAACGCTTCATTAACTCCTCTTCAGCCGCTTGAGGGTGGGTTTGCATCATGAAAGCCCTCCACCTCCCTCGCGTATGCTCGGAAATCCTCCATTGTTCTTCTTTTGAAGTGAACCAAGCTCTCACAAGGCGTTCGCCCGATCCGGCTTTGTACCGATGCAAGAATGTGGAAGTCAGCTCATTCCAATCCTTTAGAAGATAAATGTTTGCTGTGATAAACCATTGCAATGCAGACCCCGTAAGAGTTTCTTGGAATGCCCGAGTTGTGAACGACATCGGGCCATAGTACCGACTCATTTCCGCATGGAGATACCGCAAGTGGGCCACGGGACAAGTACCGTTATATACTTGCGGAGATTGGGTATCCACATTTCTATGGGGCTCATGATTCTATGAGGGCAAGACGGGCTTGATGTATCTTGGTTAGGCCACTGGTTTTCCCACTGCATATCTGTTGTAGTGGTGAATTTTTCTGTTTCAGGAAAGTTGGATTCTACCGAGATTACCCCATTGCTTTCTTCTTGGTCAAAATTTCCGAATGAGGATAAAGTATTGAAGCTATCCTCATGGTCAGAGGACAAGCTTAGAACTTCGTTAGGATCATAGCGGATAAAGACGTATGCTTCCTCATCTGACGGCCTTCATCCTGATGAGAGTAGGAAACTTGATTATATGATGAATTGTCGTTTCATTGTTGAAATAACGTCGGAAGTCCTTGGGATGGTATTCTAGGGCCGGGAAGTCTTCTGTGGTTGTACTCTAGATGATGGTAGCCTTCAAAGTTGTATTCTTGGGAATGCTCGAAGCTTTGGTGCGGTGGCTCGTTGGCAGATGCCGAATTGATCTGCTTAGGCTTTCTTTTCTTGGCCCCTGGTCCCATCTTTGAGTAGGGCCCTTCGTTTTGCCGCCGATTGGTCAAGGGAAGTGAAGGACATTAGAGTTTCACCTTTATCCGATTCACTTTCCAGTTGATAGGGGTTGGTATTATTTGGACCCTAGCTCTTGGAGTAAGCTTGGGAGTTGTCCAACCGTGCCCCGGTCTTGAACAGGGCCGTGTCTTTGATCTCGTACAAAGGCTCCTTGCCTTTCCTAGTGGGAAATTTTCCAAGAATGGGGTGTTGTTCAGCTGCCCATTTATCATGCAAGGCTTCATTGACATGCTCTTCTCCTATCTCGGCGACTAACGGTTCTTCGTGCTCCGCGATCATTGACTCTTCGTAGGGCAAGGCTATGTCAGGGCTGATGTCAATATCATATTCTTGGTGAAAACATGAATTAGTTCCCTCTGTGTTTTAAGGGGACTAATCTTCCGACAATGTACCATCGCAAGGCAGGGCTAGTCAAGCTCGATTGGTACGATTGAATCATCATTCGAACCAGGTAGGCCTGCAAGTAGGTCTTTGGGCGGGAGGTATCAGCATACCTTTCGCATTCAGGTGCTTTGAGTTTTTCAGGGATCTCAATGCTGGTGTAATTGGACAGGTCCATGGGATTCTGCTCCTGCAGCTGGCTTAACTTTTTCATGATCTTTTCAAACTGTTTATGGTACTGGCTATTTTTTGGCAAATTTGCAGGTGTCATGACGGTGTTTGAGGCAACTATAGAGTTGGGCTCAGCTTGAGTGGATTTCATTTGTCTTGAGAGTTGTTGAAGGACAATGGACATCTGTCCTACGCCGTCTTCAATGTTAATAAGGCGATTTTGTACATCATTCTGATCGGGTCCTATTGCATGAGGCCATTCACGAGCAATTGGTGGTCGGCGATTCATAATTACCTGCTCGTGTTGAAAACAATGAATGAGCACAACAGTAAACAAAGAGTGACCCATGGCAATGGTCTAACTGCTTTCTTATTTATCAAAAGAGGATTTTATAGACCGCAGACTTCTGACATCTAGAACTTGCAATTGAAAAGACAGAATGAAATACTAGACATTAAACAAAAAGTCCCTAAACAATGGGACAAAACCTTCACAATATTAACACTAAGGGGCACATGATTGCTAATTTATATGCGACGGGGAGCCTTGTTCTTGTGAGGACGCCCGCTTCCTTTGGCTGGTTTCGAGGTATGCATCCGGCCCATTCCCAAATCCCTCTCCATGAGCTCGCTTGCTCGTGTTGGCTGCTCTCGCCGATCGAGTGAGGGACTAATGGCTTCCATCTTTCGGGATGCGATGGTTATGGATGTAGGACATGGAGGCGTGGTGGGCTTTTTCTTCTCCCTCAAGCCCTTCAGTACCACAATCCTTTTGCGATGGCACTGTTCCAGTTTCCTCGCCGATAGAAATTTCGAATGCATAGTCACGGCTTGTGTTGAAAAGAACTGAGGGATCATCCTCTTGAAAGGCGGTGGGATCTCCGAAGGGCTCCATATTGTCGTGCTACCCGATACGGGTAATAGGGAATGGCGCCGGTGAGGCCGAGCAATGGAATTGGGCGGGTGCGTATGTAAGCAAAGCGGGCCCTCTTTTCATGGAACCAACCAAAGACACCATTGGAATGCCTCAGAGCTAGGTCTCTTAGGAAGTTTACCCAATTTAAACAACTTTGATTGGAAATGTATGGTCCTAGAACCATAAATTTTTGTAATGGATTTTCGAAAGCATTTGTTTCGCACGATCGCATGAAGTCTCGAAATTCGCTTAGATGAGAAAAGAACCAGACTTGTAAAATTTCAGGAGAGGCTCGCATGATTTTCTCCGAGTTGTCTTTAAAACGATTAAAGGACAAGAATGTTTCAGTTAAAATCATGTTGACATAATTTCCCCCTCTTAAGATCTGATCAACTATCCATGCCATCTTGGGAGTTATGGCATTTCTTTGATGGGGAAGATGATGAGCCCAAAAAGGCTAGGAGGAAAATCTCACTTTTCTCGGGTCATAGGCTGATTTTGGAAACATGCATTCATAAATTCCAAGTGGGCAAGGTGTATTATGGTTGTTTTCAAGAATTTGCCTCATGACGTGGATTTCAGTTCCTAAAAGTCGCGCCAACCCACGCCACGGGAGGGCGCTTGTCGATGATTTGACGAGCTTTTCTCGAGGGGCATTCCAGTGATGATGCTGTATTCTTCCGGGTGGGGTTAGCTCAAACCCGCCGAATATAAAAGTAATTGTCTTCGGGCACCAAAAATGTGCCATGGCTTGTATGACTTCGGACGAACAAAGTGATTTGAATCAACGATAGGAGATGACCGACTTTGGCCTTCACGCGCTCTTGGGCAAACCGATCTAACGACCCCACCATCGAAGAGCTCCGCCTTGGGAGTAGGAATGAACTGGATATCGTCTTTCCCCATCGCATATAAACTGGGACTTGAAAAGCTTATCCTAAATTGCCATGGGCCAAATAAAAAGACTGAGTAACAGTAAAGAAATTACTTTTGCTTTTTAAAGAAAAATGGCAAGCACAAGGACATGCGCGTGAGACGTGTGGCTCGATTTCTAACTGAGAAGGGTTGTTGAGATTAAAAGGATATCCGCCTGTCGCAGTCTCGCGTTAGCAGCATACCCTCCTAATCTCGGCTAAGAAATTCGGGAAAGAAAGGCAACCTCTACATCGCAGTCTCGCGTTCGAGGTCGTATCTTTCTTAACACCATCCTAGAAATCCTATGGCGGCCCAGGTCCGGCGGCCGGGTTGTGTGTGCCATGTGTAGTGCTAAAACATTTAAGGATGCACAACAGTTTATAATCACAAAAACATTTTATTTTAACAGAATAAAAAAACTTTAAGCTATTACCCTGCATAAAAAAAACCAAGTCAGCAAAGCATTTAAACAAAGATAAAAAGGCCTAAGTCCTCAAAGTCCCCAGCGGAGTCGCCAAGTTGTCGCGACCTCTTTTTTTCTGGCGCCCACCATTGGGTATGAGCGTCTAAGGAGGCTAATGGCTCGGCTGAATTTATTAAGCCCGGACTCTCCCAAGTCCACCAATTCACGACTTTAATAGTTTGAGTTTTTAACCTATAAATCAATTTTTAAAATGGAGTCGCCACTAATCGATTTGGAGTGGGTCGATTAGAAACCCAAGTGAAGTATCGGAGAAATACTCGCTCCCGCGCAACTCAGAGAAATTAGGATCGAGGACTTGATTACACTAGTTAATCACTAATGCCCTTTCGGTACCTAATCTTTGTTTAAACCCTAAGGCTTTTTGGATGTTTGAGAGATTTTCCATGCATTTTGGGAGGAAAACATTTTTTGAGTCATTTTCTAATTTTTGGACACAAAAGGGATTTTTTGGGGTTTTTTGGTATTTTTTGGAAAAATACAAGTCTTTTTGGCTTTTTCTGAATTTTTGGCTTTTTTTTGGAAAATATGAAATATTTTTGATTTTTTTGATTTTTCGAAAAATAAAATATTTTTTAATATTTCTTGATATTTTTGGAAAATAAATTATTTTTTGATTTTTCTCGATTTTTTAGAAAATAAAACATTTTTTCAACAATTTTTAATATTTTTCGATTTTCTGAAATTAAAACGTTTTTTAAATATTTTTTTTGAAAATAAAATACTTTTTGATTTTTTTGAAAATAAAATATTTATTATTTTATATTAAAATAATAAAATAAAAACCGACCCGGGTCGGATCCGCGGTTGGGTCCGACCCAGCCGGCGACCCAAACGCGGCCCGACTCCTGGGATTTTTCTTTTTTTTTTTTTTTTTAAATTTTATTTAATGAAACGCGCCGTGGCCGGGTGTTTAGTGGACACCCGGCCCGACCCGACAACCCGGCCCGACAGCCCGCTCCGCGACCCGACTCCCCGCGAACCCTACCCGGATCCGAGGCCGAATCGCGACCCGACTCCCCGCCGCCCCGAAATCGTGGACCCCTACCCGGCTCGTGGCCCGGTCCGATCCGATGACCCGAGGCCACGAACCGAGAATCGAGAACCCTAGGGTTCCCGATTCGCGGCGCCGAGGGAGGGGGACGAGGCGTCCCGGCGGCAGCGACGGCAGCGGCAGCGACAACGACCATGAGAACGGGACAAAGAGGAGGGCTGCGACGGCGACGGCGACGGCGACAGAGACGGTATGCTACCTGCTCGTGGCAACGGCGCGACAAGGGCGGCGACGACGGCAGGGCTCGCGCGGCCCCCTTTCCCTCCAATTTCTCTCTCTCTCTACCTCCGGCGGGCCTCGGATTTCCGGCCGCGAGTCCCCGGATCCCCGAAGTCTCGGTGGGTTGTCCAAGGCCCGCGACTTTGATCTCGTCTCCCTCTCTCTCTCTACCCTCTCCTCCGGCGAGCCTCGGATCTTTGGCCGTTCGACCTTGGACCTCCCCTGAAGTCTCTCAGTGGGTTGTCCGAGGTTTGCAAGCCCTAGATCTGACTCTCCCTCTCTCTGTGTGTCTCTCCGGCAGAACCTCTCCTTCTCCGTCCGCGAGCCTTCGGATTTGGGCTTGCTCGACCTCGGCTCCCCTTCTGAAGTCTCTCGCAGGGAAGCTCGAAGCTTTGCAGCCTTCGATCGCTTCCTGTCCCTCCGACGACGGAAATGGAGGCCTATTTATAGGCGAGGGGGTGGCCGGCCGACGGAACTTCGACCGCCGGTCCCCCTTGCGCGCCGAGCGGCCCCCGATGGCCGAACCGGTGTCCCATCCGACGCCAGCTGCTCCTCCCACATGATTCGCCGTTCGGTGCCCCCGCTCCCGCTTTTCGCCAGACGCTACGTCCTCCTCGCGGCTCGGCATCGCGCGCGCACCACTCTCCGGCGCGTGGAGCTTATCCACACGAGGAAGATGACAGGCGCACGGGTCGGGCCGGGTCTGGATCCGCGCGGGGGGGAGCAAAAACCGTCGAGCTGGGCTTGAAGGTCCAGCCCGACACGCTGCAACCCTTTTTCGTTTTTTCTCTTTTTTACTTTGTTTTATGGGTTTTTTTTTTGTTTATTTATCATCCAAAAAAGATAAAATAAAGTAAAGTTAACTAAAGTTAAATAAAACCTGACTAATTTTAGGCGTCAACATTGAGCTCAGAGTATTGTTGGCAATCAAATACCATCTCCATGCGTTTCTCCCACTCTAGATACACATCGGGATCATTTTTCCTTGGAAGGAAGGAATCTTCATCTTGATGTTGCCAAGTTCATCATCTCTCGGTGTCTAAACCTTCGGCCTCCATTCCACCTTTCAAATCGAGCATCTCGATCATCCTCCATGTCGGCCTCATCATCATCATATTGCCGTTGCCTTCTATGTTGTGTTCTAGAGGCATCTCGCTGATGTTGCGGCCTTCCTCGGGTATCTCTCGGTCACCATCAACCCTCATGCCATTCCCCATCATTCGGCCACTAAGCTCCTCTACTATTATGACCCTCAATTGCTGGATGCTTTCCACGAGCGCTTCATCCTTTCGTATGGAGTCAACCTCCCGTTGATTCACGCTTTCTTCGCGCGACATATTTTAGACCCGCAAGGAAACGTTAGTCTAAAAAAAATCCTCACCTATCGCTCCCTCACGTGTTTCTCTCGAGATGTTTGTCACTCCTCTCGTGTTTAACTCAAGTCTAAGCTTTTTCCTCCCTCGATTAAGCTTACACACTCTTGCCTTTTTCCTCTCGTATTCTCTTTTCACAAGCTCTTTATTAGACTCAAAACCTGTCTCTCAACCCCCTCATGACAATCAATCAAACTGATCAAACAAGATTAGATCACTATTGATTTTGTTTCAGCAAGTAACAATTTCAAACCAACAAGTACAACTTTCGAAATTCCAATTGAAACGCAAATCACTACTGATTTTGTTTCAATTTGGTCTACCAATAAACGAGTCGCCTTCTTGATTGATTTTTTTTTGTTCAGCTAATTTTTTTTTTTTTTTTGCCGAATTTTTTTTTTTTTTGCACACTTTTTTTTTTTGTGCATTTTCTTTCTCTTCTTTTTTTTTTCTCTTCTTTTTTTGACGAACTCAGTTACAATTTAAGATGCTAGAAAAAAATTTAAAACTAACAGCAAACAACTACGTATGGAAGCACAAAAGCAATCTGATCCCTAAATTAGCTAGAATCGAAACCCTAATTCAATAAATCTCAAATTGCTGAATATCAACAGAAAATTAAAGATAAATAGACCTTGTAGAAGCAAGCTCGATACCAAACTGATGTGAATCGTTATGAAGGATCATTCTACGAAGGCCCGGATGGTGCGAATTGCAAACCTCGACCTCCAATCAAACCCGTGATTGGCAACCTCGGTATGAACGTGACTGTTGACGAACACGTGTCAACCAACCAACGTTATAGACGCCACGAGCGAAAAAAAAAAATTCGCTATCTCACTCGATAAGTCGAAGAGAATCTTGATTAGGTCAAGTCCTCAAAAGACTAGTAAAAAGAGAACCTCTCAATTCTTTTCCTCAAAAAAAAATATCCCCCTCAAAGAAATTTGGCAAATCCTTTATATAGGCTGCCACACAAACCCTAAAACCAACCCTAAAAATCTAATGCGTTATATTCTAAAATATTCCTATTTTAGAATATTCTTAAACAAGAATATATATATATATATATATATATATATAAATTGACTTGGTCAATTATTTGGTGACAAGATAATTAAATTGCACCAAGATTTCCAAGATTCTTCAAGATTGATCCAAGGTCATCTTCACGCCAAAGATCACGAACCATGACGCCAACAGCTTGCTTGAATTGTTTGGCCCGCGCTCGAGTAATCGAACCAAGAGGGAATAGATAATGGGTCCGTAGCACCTCCTCCTCGATATGACTCGATGTCCACATCATAATATAAGTAACTCCCACTGATAAAAGCAATTATATACAACACTTTACTATACTTGTAAAGAATGTTAAGAGAAGCAGCCGAAAACGTTAATGATGTTGAAGCTTTCAATTTAAAAGCATGTCACAACTTGCATTTCAAAATACTTTATTTTTTTTACATCGGTAACCACTGTTACCAAAGATATGAATGAATTCCCTTTGAGAATCTTCAAATATTGACTCTTGCTATATCAAATATCTAACATACTGCAAAACATGCAAGTTAGCAAGCCGAGCCTACTAAAAATATACCCAATGTAGGTTCGTCAAAGGTTGAACATAGTGATTCGCATTAAATCCAAATAATCATTAGTTCTGGTTTTGACCCAAATTCAAATTAAATTTTGAGAAGTACTGCTGACTTTTAAACTTACCATATTTTTCGCAAAACATCAAACCTTTTAAAAAAGGTAGTCAGCCAACAAAGTTTCTTTCTAACAACGTGAGTTTCATTTCAAAAACATCTATCCTTTATACATATACCATGCTATTTAGAGAAACATAATAAATATAATTTGGTACTTGACAAGTTGTAAAGAACTTGGAGGAAGGGAGCATCAAATCGAACTCTTCCAATATTTGAAACCGCTCATATGCTGTCAGATTTTACAGAGTCGATAATTTCTTCCCCTTAATTCAAAAAGCTGAATGAAGCGTCATCAATAAATACGAGAAAACTATATTGCCAGTGAAACCTTGAGATCTAGAGATGTCAGCTTCCTTCCCGGAAACCTCCTTCCTCAACGTTTGCCGTCGACGCCGGCAACCATCCCTGGATCTCCATCACAGTCTCGGTTCACCACGGAACCAATTCAATTTCATTATCGGCCTCTCCATTCCCTACCGGATCACCGTCACTCACGCAGGCCATAATAACTCAAACGCAGAACATGGGAACAGAAACATACTTGGATAAACAAGCGCCGTGCCTCTGAGCTTAGAGACGGATACTTGGACCATCAGTTTGAATCCCGATTCGTATCAAAGAAAAATACCAAATACAAAGAAGAGACGAACAGAACAGAACACGTTCAGAATCAATCCTGATGATGATGAGACATCACCCGAATTGAATCAATGCACCAAGAAAATAATGAGTCTACGTCTGCGCATCTTCAGTTCGAACGAAACCGCAATCTATTCAACGTCAGTGACTAAGAGGCATATTATCAAACACTCGGTGGTCAACAAATCGGAAAGTAAAATTACGCTGTCTCAGGCTCGAATTCACGGCCTGATTCGAAGTAAGATCAACCAGCAGCACTCCGAACAAGGCAACAATCCAATCGCGCCAAACGCGTGCTTTAATCTTAAAAGAAAGAACATCGATCTCGACAGCAAGGATACTAATAGATATTACCTGGCCCGTGACGTTTGCATTGCGACGAACGCTCGAATCGGCAACAGGACCTTTCACGATTCAACCAACGAACGAAATCCTGGCTTCGCAAAGGATTCCAACCTTCGAATCAGCTCGGCCAAGAACAGAGCCAAACCGGTACCAACGCGAGTCCGGCTCATTAGCCAACGCAGCTGAGATCAGGAATGGCGGCGAACGGCGGCGGACGGCGGCGACGGAACAGTAGCTTGATCGTCTTCGGCCCCATCAGCCGATTCTCTTTATCTCCTCGAACCGAAATCTGTTAATCTCTCGGTGACGTGACGTGCTCCTCCCATGCCGTTACAAAGAATCTCTCGTCTCCAGCCACGCAACATCTTCTAGAACCTTCTTTTGAGGTCTTGCTTCCGTCACCTCACCCTTCTATTCATCCGTATTTTTTTTAAATAAAATTCCCCATCTCATCCTTTATTACGGTACAAAAACTACAATTTGATCTCATATGACTTTTGAGTTTCCCTAGATTTTTGCCGATTATTGTAAATTCTTCACACATGTATATAAACTATATCTTCAGTACGGTTAAGCTCCGTGTTAAATTTGCTCCCTCTTAATTTAAATATCCTTCCATATTGAAATTTACTTAACTTGCATATTCACAAAACACCATAACAAATTACGGGTGGAGCACCAATCAACCACTGACTTTACTATTATTTGTTGGGAGCATACTACAAAAAAAACTCGATATCTTTATTTAAGAAGTGCTGACACCTAAATTTTTGGGGTTAATTTTTGTTAAAAAAATAAAAAAAAATCATAACCACATGGCATATAGTTTAGGCAAATTTTATATTTGGTTAAGATTTTTTATAGATTTAGGTAATATACATTGAAAGATGCATTTTTTACGCAAAAGGGGAATTTTTTTGATCGAATATACAAAAAACATTGCGCAGGGTGAAATGATATATTCAATGGAATTTTACACGAGCAAAATTGGCAATAAAATATACCGCGAAGATACATTTTTTTGGTGTATAAAAGAGTCGCGTACGGTGGGGAAAAGGGGGGCCATTCCGTCGGAAAAAGAGAAAAAGGTGAAAAAGTGAGTGGAGAGAGGAAAAGTAAAAAAAAAAAAAGAAAGAGAAAAAAGAAAGAAAAGCCCCCTTTTCGCGACTATTCATCTTCCTTGCAGGGGGGCCTTCGCCGGCCCTGTTGCCGTCGAACCCCGCCGTCGCCGTCGCCGGTCTCCATCCGCAAGCGCTCGAGCCGCCGGTCTCTACCCGCGAACCCCCACGACCTGTGCCGCCCCAACGCCGAGCCCCAAAGCCTCGACGACACGCCGCCGCCTACTCGGCCCGCGACCCGCCTTCGCCTCATCTCGGCTCGCGCCGCAACAAGAACCCCGGACGCCGCGCCAATCCCCGCCGTTGCGACATTCCTCCGCAGATCTCTCTGCCGTCTGATCCCAAGCCACTGATGACCTAGAGTCGCAGCCGAGCCGAGATCCAGCCGCCGGAGTCCCTCCACCTGCAAATCCGAGGTCCTCGACGACAGAAGGCCCGGACCTAGCTCGACGCTTCCCTTTCGCCGGTGCCGAGCCTCGTTAAAGACCCAGATCTAACGCCGCCCTTGCTCCGCGCCGCGACGCCCGTGCCCCGATCCAATTCACTCGCCGAACGCCGCGCCCAACAGCCCGATCTAGATGCCGGAGCTCCTCATCGCAGCCACTGGAGGCCTCCGGCCGCCCCACAGCCGCCCGCCGGCCGAAGCCCGTGATCCGAGCACCCCAACGTAGTCCCCGCGACGCAGAGCCCGTGTCGACCCACGACAACCCCCTCGCCGGAGCCCGCGCGGAACCCTAGCCGGCGATCTCCTCGCCGGACGGGCCATCAGCTTTATTTTTCTTTTCTTTTTCAGAAAAAAAGAAAAGAAAAAGAGATAAGAAAAAGAAAATTTAGGTATTTTCTTTATCTTATTTTTGTTTATTTATTTTTGCTATTTTATTTTATCTTTTTAGTGTAATTATCCCTTTAATGTGAAATTGAAATTCCATGATATGAAATTGCCTTGAAATTAGTGATTGTTAGTTCGATTTTCGAGCCCGAAATCCAACTCGCAATTACTTAAAAATTGACAATCCGATCTCCCACCCGAGATTCGATTCGTGATTTATGTGAAATTGACTAACCCGATCTCATGCGCGAGATATGGTTCGTCAATTTGGATATCAATATTGCTTGATTTGTTGTGGTGTTACTTAGATTAGTTTTCTTTAAAAATAAATAAACAAAAAAATGTAGTTTTGTGGTTTACACGTTCATAATAGGTATTTTATTTCAAATTTTCAAAAATAAAAAAATCAAATCAATTAATCTAGGTTGCTAGTTCATTTTTTAACTTGGATTGCATGTTTAATTATTTGGCAATTATTAATTTCGAAATTTAGAAAAAAAAAAGAGAAAGAAAACAAAAACACAAAAAAAATCATCATGCATGTATCATGTAGAATTAGGGTACATTTTGCACGTCATTGCATATTAGGATAAAAATTGCACTTAGTTTAATTTAGATAATTTTTTAATTTATTATAAGTTTAGGTACTTTTCTTAGATATATTGCATTTTAGGATTATTTTAGTTTAAATTAGGATGTGGCTCAACCTAATTCCTAATATAAATTAAATAGGATCTTAATCTAATTAGGTAATTTTCACATTTCACCTAATTTCGAATTTCTTGAAAAATAAAAAAAAATGTCATAGGTTAAATTAGTTTCATTATTTAGGATAAAATGCATTCTTTTAGGGAAAAAATTGTCATATGCACATCATTAGGGTTAGATTCATTGAGATGCATGTCATTTAGTATTTTTCCTGGGCCCATTTAATTAAAAATTACATGTCATTAGAATTAGGTCATTCAATTAACATTGCATTACATATTGCATGATTTTCATTAATTAAGCGAAAACAAAATAAAAATTGAGTGTTAATTAGAAACCATATCTAGGGTTGTTGATGTGGATTTTAATTTAACATTGCAGATGCTTTTATTGCTTTGAGGTAAGTTTTTGTAATTTATTTATTGTTTATCTGGGTGTTAAATTGGTGGTTTGTGTACCCGCATGATCACCTTACATGTTAGGAAAATAGACTTAAAATCAATCCAAACTGCTTGCAAAAACATTTTTGAAATTAAAAGAATGGTACCGAAAGGGCATTAGAGAAATCTAATGTAACCAAGTCCTCATACCCATAATCTCTGATTCGTAGGAGTAAAGTAAATCTCCCATTACTTTACTTGGGTTTCTAATCGACCCACCAAAAGTAGATTAGTGGCGACTCATAATTGAAAATCAATTGCATGTTAAGAACTTGAATCTAAGTTGCGAATTGATATGGGCTTAGGAGAGCCCGCGTTAAGTCTAGGCTTAACAATCTATTAGCCAAATTCTAGGTGGTTCACACCCAAAAAATTGGTCGCGACAGCTTGGCGACTCCGCTGGGAACTTGAGTTAAAACTCTTAGTGGACTTACGCCAATTTTTCTTTTCTTTTGAAAAATGTTTTTGTTTGATAGCGAGGATCCCAGATACGTCCCTAACATTTAAGGTGTTAAATGTTTTTGCAAATTGGGAGATATAAGGGGAGTAGTCTTTGCTAACCCTTGTCTTGCAGGTTGGAGTTGGGAATGAATGTTTTAGATTCAAGTTATTGAAGTGTTGTGTGATTTAAACTGTTGTGCATGTTTTGCATTTAGCACTGCACTATTGCATACACAACCTGCCGCCGGACCTAACATTTAAGGTGTTAAATATTTTTGCAGATTGTGAGATATAAGGGGAGTAGTCTTTGCTAACCCTTGTCTTGCAGGTTGGAGTTGGGAATGAATGTTTTAAATTCGAGTTATTGAAGTGTTGTGTGATTTAAACTGTTGTGCATGTTTTGCATTTAGCACTGCACTATTGCATACACAACCTGCCGCCGGACCTGGGCCGCATAGGATCATCTAGGATGGGATTGAGATGGATACCACTCCGACCGCAAGCCCGCAGTACGAGTCGCCCATCTCAATCCCGAAATTTCTTTCATGGTGTCAAGAGTACCCACCTCGGTCCGCATGCCCGCGACCCGGTCGGCTCTTTTGACCAAGCCGGAGTCATGAGGACTCGACATAGTCCACAAGCCTGTGGCTAGTCTGATAATCCTTGTGGCTCCACTTTGATAAGCCTTATAGAGTAGAAATCGAGCCACTTACCATGTGCATGTGTATGTGATTGCCATTGATTTTCCTTGGTGAAGTAAGTCTTCTATCCCTATACTATGCAATTTACTTTTGGTCCATCCTTGACAATCTAGGTTAGTCATTTGATCTAATTCATTTGTCAATTAGAAATGAAATGAGGAAATTGCTATGCAATGAATCATTTGCCAAAAAAGCTTTGGAGAATTTGTTTTCAATTCATGTTTAGGAAATTTGGTCTTGTTAGGGTGTCTATCTTTATTTTCCTAGTCCATTTTTAGGAAATGCCCTTATTGTAAGAACTTTTCATGAATAAATGAAAAAATGGAAAAATCGATTAGATCATTGTCATGGATTGACTTTCTAATTACACCTCATGCTTCCTTGTTCCCATTCATTTGATTAGGTGATTATGGAGCAATCCCGCTCACCCGTCCATTCATGATCAAGAGCCAAAATGATGGATCAAAAAGAGCTTATCTCATCAAGCAAAAATGCTGTGATCTATCTTTAATGAGAAATTGCAACTCCAATGAGAGAGCCAAGAAATTTTTTGAACCGTCTCATTTTTTGAGATAGCCGAATTTGAAGAGACCAGCGACATATATAGAGAGAAATATCTGACCTGAAGGGTTCGCCTCACAAGATCAAGGAGGGTGAAGAATTCAAGTACATATGATTCATGGTCCTAAGTTGTTCCATTTCCTCATTTAATTAGGGGCATGCACCTTCCGCGTGGGAATTCTTATCGCTTTTAGGGATCGCTTTCAATTTCTTCTGTGCTTGAGCATCACATTCCAATAAATGTAATTTGATTGATGAATATCAATAGAATTACAAGTTTTGTTTTGAGGACATGATGGGGTACACCAAACTAGCCTGGTGACGATATCCAACAATGAAAAAAAAATATCATCCAAGGAGAATTTTGAGGATTGGACTTCTTCATGCTTCCTCGTCCAAAATATTCCTCAAAAAGAAAAAAAATCATTTTTGAAGCCATTTCCAAAAGCATGCATTAGGTAACCTTTGTTTGTTTTTCTAACTCATTTACTTCATGTCTTAGAGCATAACAGAGAGGCGTTTGAAAATAACACGTCAATTTCCAGTAATAGCGGGCCCATTGATTTGGGAACATACATCCGAAGGAAAAATAGGCGTGGGGCAAGGTATCATTTCCTAGCTGATCTTGATGACATCTCCCAAGAGAAAAAAAATACATTAAGTACTACTTATCCTCTACATTAAGTACTACTTATCCTCTTACTTGTCTCGAGCGATTTCCTTGCACATCAATAAGAGACCGAGGGCAAGTCAAAAGAAGATCATCTAGATTCCAAAGTGTGATGTGTGACACATCTCATTACAATTTGTGTGAGATGTCATTCTCGAAAGCCAAATGAAGTTTCTCATTTCCATGAGAAAATGATGAAACAAGTCAAAAGAAGATCATCCGTCTTGAATGAAATGGATACATTGCGTTCATAAATATAATTAATTTCGGAATTGACACTTTTGTTCTTTTCCTTGCAGATGACAAATTGGGGGCATGACAGATTTTGGTAGTGACCCGGCTGAGACAGAATCTCTACCCAAACAAAAATGGATATTTCATGTGCATTTACTTTGATGTTGCATAGTATCCTATTCATGCACGTTGTTTTGTGCAGGGGCAAAAGCAAGATTTCATTAAATCAAAGATCGGATTTTCATCATCGATTGATCAATTTGTGTGTTTATTCCCTTTCGATAGAGGCAATCTAGGGACATCCATTGCTGAAACAATCCCTTCATGGGACAATTCCTCGAATGAATGCTTGAAATCATGTTTGAGTGTAGTAAATTGTTTGTTTTGAGGTCACAAACGCTTTTTATGCTTAAAGTTGCTGAACTCTTTTGAAAAGAAAATTTTCATATTAATTTAGCTCACCAATTTCATGTGGAGATTTGTCAAGATAGACAATTTAATGGAGTGACATCAATGCTTAAGAATGCTGAATGAGACATGTCAGTATGATGAAAGGAAAGCCTTATCCTACACACAGTCCCCTAATTATACACTTGTGAGATGAGTGTAGGAAGTTCCATATCCGCAAGGTAAAGAGTTCTCTCGCAAAAGGTACGACAACTGAAATAATGAGGGGCAATTTATTTCTCAATCCCAAACACTACAGGTGATACGTTGCTTAACCCCCTTTGAGCCCCATACACTTGTGGAGAATTTTTTCAAATTATCCTTGTCAAGAACCACCCCACATTGGGGCAAGTTGGAGGTAAGACAGCATAATGAGGTGAGGAAAATGAAAAGAAATTTCTTGCTCTCACTTGCATTAAATCTTCAAGTCGTGCTATTACATTGAATTCATGTGGTAATTTAAGTGCCTTAGGATGACGAAGAGCATTTCTTTCTCTATCCTACATACTTCTATCCTTTGGACAGCCCATTCGAGCTTGCAATTTTTCATTTCTTTAAACCCAGTTGGTGATCATCCCCCACATTGGGGCAAGGCAAAAAGCAGATGAAGACTCTTGAAAAGTTCGAGTGTCATTCAAAGTGCAATTGCTTGACGCATGCATTGTGCGCAAGAATTGAATTCAAAATAGAATTAAGGGGCATGAAAAAGCAGTGTGCCTGGTAAAAGCAAGGCCAATGCCCATAAAAAAAAAGTGAAAAAAAATGAATAAGAACTAGGGGCATGAAAAGCGATGTGCCTGGTAAAAGCAAGGCCAATGCCCATAGATGAAAAAGAGAGTCAAGATAAGGTGACTGTCAATTGCAAGAATTGAATCCTAATGGAGCAATACTCAAAGAACTCAAAAGTTGAGTTTTTACAATCAATGGGGCATTTCATGAAGACAATCCCTGATGATGAAAAAGAAAACTGGTGGCAATGCCAGGATGATCACCAACTCTCACCCTTTACACATCTTTAAGCCTAATGATCCTTTCATTTCTCAACCCATGAACCTAGTCTACATTATGTCCCTTGTAAAGTCTCTTCTAATTATGGCACTTGAATTAGCGTATGGATTCACATGTCATAAGCATCGCTCGAAGGAGTGCGAGCAAGATTATTTCTTTCTCATTTTGCAGGGTTCCTGACTTGTAAACCCGGAGATGATTGCGAAGCTGTTCTTTCAAAAGCTTTGACTCAAAGAGTCCAATTGTTAAGCCATTGACCAAGCCCACATTACGGTCCTTATTAAAGACCTCTTAGATTGATAAGGTTGTACTGCTTGCGAGAATACTCAAACCCTTGTTGGTATGAGATAGTGAGATGGAGTGATTTTCATAAAATAGCCTCTAAATGAGAGAGAGTGAAAGTCATTTCTAACTGAAGGTCTCTCATTTGGTATTCTTAGGAAATCCATATTATGAGTGAAGATTGTCTTGAATGATAATTCTCTTCAATGGAAATTTGGGTGATGCAAAGGTCATTATGCATGAACCCCGATTGAGTTGATGAAAACCTCACTAAATTTTGAAATGTGCATTCTAGAGTAACTCAGATTGTCTATCTCTTTGATGAATGCATATTAGTTTTTGCTCTAAATCATGTGTGACGGGTAATTCAAGTTCCTTTCAGAATGTTTCATGATATTAGGAGATGAGAAACCTCCACCATGAGGTGAAAGACCTCCACAGGATATCTAAATTTCAAAAGACATATCCCCAAGAATCGAGACATCATTAGGTAAGGATATCTCTACCCGTTCTCGACACTTGACTCGGTCAAGCTATCCTTTTAAATTGACCGACGTGCTTTCGTAGCCTAGAGTCCCCCTATTTATCGACTCGGTGTGCTTTTGTAGCCCGATGTCCCTTATAATTGACTCGGCGTGCTTTCGTAGCCTAGAGTCCCTTTTATCGACTCGGTGTGCTTTTATAGCCCGATGTCCCTTATAATTGACCTGGCGTGCTTTCGTAGCCTAGAGTCCCTTTTATCGACTCGGTGTGCTTTTGTAGCCCGATGTCCCTTATAATTGACCTGGTGTGCTTTCGTAGCCCAGAGTCCCTTTTATCGACTTGGCGTGCTTTTGTAGCCCGATGCCCCTTATAATTGACCCGGCATGCTTTCGTAGCCCAGAGTCCCTTTTATCGACTCGGCGTGCTTTTGTAGCCCGATGTCCCTTATAATTGACCTGGCGTGCTTTCGTAGCCAAGAGTCCCTTTATATTGAATCGGCGTGCTTTCGTAGCCCGGAGTTCCTAATCTGGCGTGCTTTGGTAGCCCAGAATCCCTCTTTATCGTCTCGGCGTGCTTTTGTAGCCCAATGTCCATTTATATCGACCCGGCGTGCTTTTGTAGCCCAGAGTCCCTTACACCGACACTCAATGGAGTTGTCCCCCAAATTTTTTTTTTTTCTAGATTCAGTCTGATTAAGGCGACCAAAGAATGGCTCGGATCCTGGTCAGATGATTTCTGTCGCAAAGCTGGGCGACCAAAGAATGGTTTGGGTCCTAGCCAAGCAAAACCTCAGTTTAGGCGACCGTAGAATGGTACGAGTCCTAGACAATATTTATTGCTTTAACAGGCGACCGTAGAATGGTACGAATCTTGGAAAAGCAATTTCCTCATTCAGGCGACCGTAGAATGGTACGGATCCTGGAAAAATAATTTTCTTCGTCGAGGCGACCGTAGAATGGTACGGGTCCTTGACAACACCTATTCCTTATTCAGGCGACTGTAGAATGGTACGGGTCCTAGATAAAACCTTTATGTCGTACTGGGCGATCGTAGAATGGTACGGGTCCTAGGAAAGCAGTTCCTTACAAAACCTTTTTGCCGTACTGGGCGACCGCAGAATGGTACAGGTCCTGGGAAAGTAGCTCCTTTCTGCCATACTGGGCGACCGTAGAATGGTACGGGTCCTGGGAAAGTAGCATCTTCACAAAGTCATATTACTATTCTAGGCGACCGTAGAATGGTACGGGTCCTAGGAAAACAGAACCTTACAAAACCTTTCTGCCGTATTGGACGACTGCAGAATGGTACGGGTCCTGGGAAAGTAGCTCCTTTCTACCATACTGGGCGACCGTAGAATGGTATAGGTCCTGGGAAAGTAGCATCTTCACAAAGTCATATTACTATTCTAGGCGACCGTAGAATGGTTCGGGTCTTAGACAGGTAACACCTACTATCTCGAATTACTCTATCCTCCTCGAAGGTAAGTTATTCCGTAGGTAGGTTCATCTATCATTTGTGTTAGTATTTCCATGCATTAAAAAATGGAATTCACGTTCCAAATCATTCATTGCATGAGCATGACCAAAATTTAGGTCTCAATTTGTCTTTGAAGGCAACCTTTGCGAGCTCACCTTCAAAGACGGGCGGCTGTTAACATCTAAATTTTTGGGGTTAATTTTTTGCTAAATAAAAAAAAATCATAACCACATGGCATATAGTTTAGGCAAATTTTATATTTGGTTAAGATTTTTTATAGATTTAGGTAATATACACTGAGAGATGCATTTTTTACGCAAAAGGGGAATTTTTTTGATCGAATATGCAAAAATTATTGCGCAGGGTGAAATGATATATTCAATGGAATTTTACACGAGCAAAATTGGCAATAAAAATACCACGAAGATACATTTTTCTAGTGTATAAAAGAGTCGCGTACGGTGGGGAAATGGGGGCCATTCCGTCAGAAAAAAGAGAAAAAGGTGAAAAAGTGAGTGGAGAGAGGAAAAGTAAAAAAAAAAGAGAAAAAGAAAAGAAAAGCCCCCTTTTCGCGATGTTCATCTTCCCCGCAGGGGGCCAGCCGAGCCGAACCCCGCCGCCGAACCCCGCTGTCGCCATCGTCGGTCTCCATCCGCAAGCGCTCGAGCCGCCGGTCTCTACCCGCGAACCCCGACGACCGTGCCGCCGCCCAACGCCGAGCCCCAGCCTCGACGACACGCCACCGCCTGCTTTGGCCCGCGACCCGCCACCTCTACCTCATCTTTGCCTACGCCTACAACAAGAACCCCCGGACGCCGCGCCAATCCGCCGTTGCCGCATTCCTTTGCAAGATCTGTCTTCGCCGTTTGATCCCAAGCCACCGATGACCTAGAGTATTAGCCGAGCCGAGATCCAGCCCGCCGAGTCCCTCCGCCTGCAAATCCGAGGTCCTCGACCTACGTAAGGCCCGGACCCAGCTCGACGCTTCCCTTTCGCCGGTGTCGAGCCTCGCAAAGACCCAGATCTAACGCCGCCCTTGCTCGCGCCGCGACGCCCGTGCCCGATCCAATTCACTCGCCGGACGCCGCGCCCAACAGCCCGATCTAGATGGTGGAGCTCCTCATCGCAGCCACCGAGGCCTCCGGCCCGCCCCTGCAGCGCCCCACCGGCCGAAGCCCGTGATCCGAGCGCCCCAACGCAGTCCTCGCACGCAGCCCGTGCCGACCCACGATAACCCCCCGGAGCCCGCGCCGGAACCCTAGCCGGCGATCTCCCCTCCGGACGGCCATCGCCTTTATTTTTCTTTTTCTTTTTCAGAAAAAAAGAAAAAAAAAAGAGATAAGAAAAAGAAAATTTAGGTATTTTCTTTATCTTATTTTTTGTTTATTTATTTTTGCTATTTTATTTTATATTTTTAGTGTAATTATCCCTTTAATGTGAAATTGAAATTCCATGATATGAAATTGCCTTGAAATTAGTGATTGCCGTCCGATTTTCGCGCCCGAAATCCGACTCGCAATTACTTAAAAATTGACAATCCGATCTCCCACTCGAGATTTGATTCGTGATTTATGTGAAATTGGCCAACCCGATCTCATGTGCGAGATATGGTTCGTCAATTTGGGTATCAATATTGCTTGATTTGCTGTGGTGTTACTTAGATTAGTTTTCTTTAAAAAAAAAAATGTAGTTTTATGGTTTACACGTTCATAATAGGTATTTTATTTCGGATTTTCAAAAAATAAAAATCAAATCAATTAATCTAGGTTGCTAGTTCATTTTTTAACTTGGATTGCATGTTTAATTATTTGGCAATTATTAATTTCGAAATTTAGAAAAAAAGAAAAGAGAAAGAAAACAAAACACAAAAAAAAAATCATCATGCATGTATCATGTAGAGTTAGGGTACATTTTGCACGTCATTGCATATTAGGATAAAAATTGCACTTAGTTTAATTTAGATAATTTTTTAATTTATTATAAGTTTAGGTACTTTTCTTAGATATATTGCATTTTAGGATTATTTTAGTTTAAATTAGGATGTGGCTCAACCTAATTCCTAATATAAATTAAATAGGATCTAAATCTAATTAGGTAATTTTCACATTTCACCTAATTTCGAATTTCTTGAAAAATACAAAAAAAAATGTCATAGGTTAAATTAGTTTCATTATTTATGATAGAATGCATTCTTTTAGGGAAAAAAATTGTCATATGCACATCATTAGGGTTAGATTCATTGAGATGCATGTCATTTAGTATTTTTGCTAGGCCCATTTAATTAAAAATTACATGTCATTAGAATTAGGTCATTCAATTAACATTGCATTACATATTGCATGATTTTCATTAATTAAGCGAAAACAAAATAAAAATTGAGTGTTAATTAGAAACCATATCTAGGGTTGTTGATGTGGATTTTAATTTAACATTGCAGATGCTCTTATTGCTTTAAGGTAAGTTTTTGTAATTTATTTATTGTTTATCTGGGTGTTAAATTGGTGGTTTGTGTACCCGCATGATCACCTTACATGTTAGGAAAATAGACTTAAAATCAATCCAAACTGTTTGCAAAAACATTTTTGAAATTAAAAGAATGGTACGAAAATGGCATTAGAGAAATCTAGTGTAACAAAGTCCCCGTACCCATAATCTCTGGTTCGTAAGAGTAAAGTAAATCTCACATTACTTTACTTGGGTTTCTAATCGACCCACCAAAAATAGATTAGTGGCGACTTCTAATTGAAAATCAATTGCATGTTAAGAACTTGAATCTAAGTTGCGAATTGGTATGGGCTTGGGAGAGCCCGCATTAAGTCTAGGCTTAACAATCCATTAGCCAAATTCTAGGTGGTTCACAGTCGAAAAATTGGTCGCGACAAGAAGATTATTAAGGAAGAGTTCAATCTCAAGCTTGTCAATATATTTTAGTTAAATTCACATTCATTGAAGAGCTTAAGCTAATAAATTATGAACTAATGTATTAATTATTTCATACTATACCAATTTTACAATATGAGTCACACGTCCACCTCAACACTCTTGTGAGCTCAAGCTTCTAAGGCCACGAGCACAAGCTCCATTGAAAGAGTGGACAAAAGGGAGAGGGGGAGGGCTCTGAACATTGGTGGCAAGTGGCAACACATGGTGGAGGGTTATTTTTTTTTTTGTCGGTGTGAGGGGTTTGTTTAGTTGAGGATGAAGATGAGTTGCAGATATATATGTTTTATCATGGAAAAGTATTTTTTTTGATTTTAAAATCATTAAATTAATACATTAGAACCTTAAAATCCATGTCAACAAGTGAGTTGGCATGTGTAAACAGGAGATGGATTTGGGCATGAGGTAAAAGTTATTGATTTTTTATGAGACAAAAATTAGAATAAAGTTAGGACTCGACCTAAAAATGGCGGTTTTCTAGAGAATTGGGTCATTATCCTACATAGAAAAGCTTGGCCCACTAAGGATGAGGTCCGGTGCAAACGTTGTATTAATTCATTTAATAGCTGGCTAGCCACGATGAAAAAGTTAGGCTCGACTATGGTGAGGAAAAGAATATGGCCCGAAAACAAAGGAAAACCATTGAGCAATAAATGCATGATAGATATCCACTTATGCGAGTAATAGAATTCTATTTTTAGGTTTTTTTCGGTTGGCCGTGGAATTAGATTACCTAAAGAATTGGCCATTTAAAAATCTAGATTTCTCATTTTGGAAAGAAATCTAAACTTGAAATTGGCTGACTCGTAGAATGTGTTTCCTTAAAAGAAAGTTAAATTATAATATTAAGTAATACTTGTTACTGAAATTTCACTACTATCGCAATTATATACATCACCTTCAAAATCATGGAACGAACGAGTCTCCAAGGACCCTAAGTGCCAGCTTGGTCTTAGTATATTTGCTTTGTGCGAGGGAAATGTCATTAGTACTATACTTTGCGATACCCAGGACCGCAAGTTTGGGCTTGGAACCTCGACACCCTGATGCCTAAGCCTTGGACCCCAACCAATCTGGGACCTCAGTGATACTGGCTAGACTAATTGATCAATCAAAAATTCTATTTCATTATGATTGGATTCTTTTACCTTTGTGGATGGCATTGTTGTACTTCATTCCTCTATCTATATTACTTTATAATAATGGTAATATGGTTTATTTTCCTCGATGGTAGCCATTTGGATTACTAAAAGTTAATGAAAGAGCTTCTACCTTGTGAAGAGTGGCTTTCTATTGTTTGATAGCTTGGAACATACCGCCTACCGTTTGTTCATTTCACTAACTCTTTTAGAAATTACCAAGGCTACGTTTGGCAGTCGGGACAAAATTCATGATAGGATATTATTTATCATATCCTACATTTGGTACTCGCTCAGGATAGGATAAAGTCGGATATAAGGGGGATATAAACAAGATAAAATATCCCATGGGGAGGTGAGATAAAGGTGGATAGGATTTATAATGTCCATAATAAGAAAGTTATTTTTCTTGAATAACAAATTTATTAAATTAACAAAATTGAAATTATATTTCAATATAAATAATATTTGAATTCTAATTTAAGAAATTAAAATAAAAAAATTAATTTTAATTAATCTTATTTTAATTTATACATTCAACTTTAATTCTATCTTATATTAAACACTCAATCTATAAATTAAATATTTATATTTATTACATATTTTAGTTATTTTTGTATTTTAGGTATGTTATACACTTTACTATTTGATAAAATTTTATTAAAGAATGATGAAAGGGGAAAAAAGAAATAATATAAAAAAGGAAAAAATAAATTAAATTAAATTAAGGAATAGTGTTACGAGAAATTTTCACCATCTTTGTATATGACCATTTAGGTTCATTTATAATGATATGCCATTTATATCAAATAAATGTACATGATATAATATGAACATATTTAACTTTAATACTACGATTCACCAAACAATGGACAAGATATAAAAAAAATCCCAGGGTTTCATATCCTATCATATTCTATCATATCCCGATTTGAAATCCAGACGACCAAACATAGCCCAAGAGTCTATTTTATTACCAATGTTTATCAGATATCTTTAGAAATTAATAACCGTTTTGGTATTTAACCATTTTTAAAAGTTAACAATGTGTTTAAAGTTACTTATTCCGGTGAAAAATTACTAATTGCTCCAATAATTTATCAATATTTATTTGCAGAGCTATATAACCAATGCTTATTTGATTTTTAATAATTTATTGATATTGATTAACTAATCTTTATGGCAATTACCACACAAAAAAGTTAACAAATTCAACCTAAAATTGTCGACTTTTACTTGAATTAGTTACTAATGTTTACTTGATTGTTTTGGAAATATCAACTATTTCGATAATTCACTAGCGCTAATGGGAAGAGTTACCAACATGTTAAAGTCTTTTACGAAATTAGGTTCTCTTTTGAAAATTATCAACAACGTTTCTATTTTTATCAATATTTATTTGTGGAGCTTAAATTACCTAACTCTTATTTAGGTTACTTACAAAATTTTATTTGAATATTAAAAAACATTGGGAAGATATCCTTATGGTGTTTCGATGATTCCTAAACTATATTTGATATTAGTATCTATTATGATAAGTACATATGTTGAGATCAAGTTTAATTGATTTGATATCGATGAAAAATGAGATTAGTGAAGACTAGGACAAAGTCGTGACAAGAGGAGAGCAAGTGTCCAATGACAAGTGGCTCATGGTGACTTGCAGATACCAAGGTCAATCTTGTGTCCATGAGAAGTCTTTGTATGCTGATATACTCAAAAGGGTTATTGTATATGCAATCGCAAGTAACTCCATTCAAGCAATAACTAGAAAGTATCTATAGACTGGTCATACTGAGCACATGTTGATAGTGAGTATCGGGACGCGTTGATATCAAGTCTCAAGTGATGCTGGTGTGGTATTCGTTTAAAGATGACAATTGACTATATAAGAAATAGCCCTTACGGGCTAAGAATACATGGCAGAAAAACAAGAAAATACTTACAAAAAACTGATGATAGCTTTTTGGGGTGGCGAATCGAGAATTAGCAAAGTGACAGTTACAATAGACTCCATTTTAAGAAATCTGCTGATATCTGAAGAAATGATTGTATGGCAATATTGATTTTTGCAAAAGCATCCAATTATTCTGAACTAATCTTTCCTTCTGATTAGAATCTCCAAAATTGCGATATATGATGTCTATATAAAGAATCAAGAAGTCACAAAAAGGGTTAGACCAAGAAATTGAAAATTCCATCACCGTACTTCATCTCTCTCATATGTAATTATGAAGTGTCTTTGTTCTCCATCTAGCATTCCTCATCTAAGGTTAAGCTTCTTTGTAATCTAGACGAAGTGTACAAGTGCCAAAATAGTCATTATATTTTGATAACGCGATCTATCAGTTGATAGCCATTTGTTGATTATAACCTGCTCTGAATATTAATGAAATTCAACCTGTGTTATGATTGTTATCTGGATAGTAGATATAAGTTTGGGGATAAAGCCAAACTATTATAAATTGTTATGTCTTTTGCTTTCTCAGTTCATTATTGTCAATCACTGATTACTAGCACCACTATGACATAATATATCTTATCGATATCTTATGCATACAACTATCATAATTTGCTTCTATTGGAGGAATGCTTTTCATAATCCACATACTACTTATTCTACCCTCTTCTAGGTTGTATTGTTAGCTTAACAAAAATATAGCATATGTTTCATTCATTCAACCACATCAGTTGGGGAGCTTTCCAGCATATAAGAATTACAAGTAAATATTGATAAGTGGACTCCCATAAGAGCAGTTACTTTTTCATAAAAGCTAGTAACTTTTAACGTGCCCATAACATTCGGAAATAAACGCTGTTAAAACTGCTATAAAACACGTGGTGTTTCCATGGACATAGAAAACGTTGGGACACGTGTGAAGTTCCTCTGCAATGCATTGTTCCGCCGGCATGTCTGCTATTCGGTCGGCGACAGCAGCACACACAGAGACGTGGCAGACTTCGGTGTTGAAACTGGGTTATCCACAAAGCGAACGTGTCCGCGGTCCTCTCTCTGGTTTGCCCTCAACTTCTCCTCCATTTGCATCTGCTGCATGTCTGTGTTGCGGCAGTGGCGCTGGAAATGGGTCAAGGCCAGGAAGTGAAGACCAGAAATGATCCCCAAGTCGAAATTCAGGTTCGAAACTTGCTTTGGTCTCCTTACTGTTAATCAAATGGGGTTTGCTAGTTGGTGACGGAGTGGAGTGAGCGAAGGAGCTTGTTGTGGAGTTTTAATTGTAGGAAAGAGGGGAGATATTCTTCTTCTATAGGCCCAAGGTGGAGAGAGAAGCAGCTCATGGTGCCGACGACGTGCAGCGCTTTTACATAGTCCTCCGCCCTGAGTCCAGAGAGAGGCCTGTCGAGGAGAAGCAAGATCCCCACTCCGGCACGGAAGGTGCCGACCCCAATTCCAGTGACAAGGCCACCGTGGAAGGTGGCCACGGTAGCCAGGTAATGATGGTCACGAGAACCATAAGACCTGACAACTTGCCTATTATCACGTCGCGATATCACAGGCTCTTTGTAAATGCCGAACGCAGGAGGTGAACATCGAGAAGCAGGCGCTGTTGAGGTTGATAGTGATGGGGAAGAAGAGTCTTCCAGACCCGAGCAAACGGAGCCGACCCCAATGGGGATTTGTGGAGATGGTCACCACCAAGATCGATGATGTCAAGTTGGCTCTTAAAGCAGGTGCGCTGCTTCTCCTCCTCCTCTCTCTCTCTCTCTCTCTCTCTCTCTCTCTCTCTCTCTGATTGAAGAAGGACTTGTTGCTTCTTGCAGAGGAGTATGACACTTCCACAAGGGGACACCGCCACACGGCTGCAGCCAGAGCGTTGGGGGAGGGAGTGTACCGCATACTTAGACACAAATCTAGGAGGAAGAAAGCACACACGCATCTCATATACAAGCTCGAATTCCCTCCAGAAGATGCGAAGCAGGAGCCCCGGGAGTCGCTCAACGTCGAAAGAGAAGGCTCCTTCCTTATCCAGATCAAGAACCCCGACCAGCATAATGCCGGCCCTTCCCAGTTCAGGGGACTCCAGAGCAAGCGCAAGGCGGTGTTCCCCGCCCACCTGCAAGGGCAGTTCGGGCAGCTGAGGTACAGCCCGGCCGACCCGCCGGACTTCCTAAACTATGAAGGGTGTGAGTTGCTCCTGATATCGGCATCGGATGACATAGAGGAGGAGCTGGGGCTGGAGCTCAAAGCAGAAGGAGAGGTCGATCCCTCCTGCTCCGATCTGCTCGAGACGTTCGGGGAAACTGCACCCGTGGATGCTCTCCTCAGGGGCACCTGGGTCTGAAATTCAATCTTTTGGACACTTTTTGGTCTGTGTTTAGCTAGGAGACCCGTTTAATGTTACAACTGTAGTTGGGCATGTAATATATTCGGCACCCCTAATGCCAATCTAGCAATATAATCTAATTTCATCGGCCCAAATGGTTCTAACCTACTTAGGAATTATAATGATGATTGCATGGCCTAAGTAGTGGAAATGGCAATCCCAAGAAGTGGGTGGAATCACGGTTCTATAATTCATATATGGCTCCAAACATCAGAAAAGGGATAGGCCTTTTGGAATTGCAATCACGTTCCAGATCATTCATGCAAACCAAACATTCACATAGGCAGGTGGACTCGAACCTTAAGCACGTGGACGGTGAGGGAGAGGGAGAGAGAGTGAGAGTACAGCGGTTTGCGAACGGGAAGAGTTTGCGAGCTTGTCCAATTTGGAGATGGGTGACAGCCGTATACAGCAGTAGACTCTTCGGGGATTTTTTAATGTGTTCTTTCACAAATTTTTCAAAATTGTATTTTATTTATTCAATTTCATTGTATTGTTGGATTGATGTGGTGTCTACTACTCAACAGCAAAAGAGAGAAAACAATACAGAAAAGCTCAGGTATTTGCTACTTAAAAATGAGGAACAAAACAAGGGGAGGTTCCGGGCTACATTACGATAAATTCATGAAATTGAAATAATTGGACTTATTTAGAACTACATTTCTAGAATTTCATTGAGTAATTTTTACAGATGCCTAGCATAGTTTATTGTATTTCATAGAGTAATCTAACCATGCCTAGTTAGATGCCAATTGGCTCTTGTGGCAGAAGCTCTAGTTATGCGGGAAGCCCTCTCTTGGATGAAGCCTCATCGGCTGAATCAATTATCCCTTATTTGTTCTTGAAGGTATAAAGAATGTTTGGCTACACAACCATCATATTGGATCAATTCCAATGTCCTCTATACCCCTAGTCAAAACGTCGATGTGCTTAAAAAAAGACTAGGATTGGATACTTTTGTGAGATTATTGGATGTACAAAATTGCATGTTTTAATTCACTCATTCACACTTATTTTTATTGATCGTGTCATCTCTGTATACTCACAAATTATATATCTTCTCAATCATGCCATCACGTGATGCTTCGTAAATGTTTTGATACAAGAACAACTTATATTTCTATGATGATTCATGGCAATCATGTTAGTATGACTTGATCTAAGGGGAAAAGAACTGTATTTGATAAATCACCGTATTTTGGGAGCTCTTTTGGCGAAGATTTCACGTTTTGTACCAAAAGAAGCAACCGGGGTGTTGGTGAAGTCTGATTGACAGCTAAGAGAGGCAAAATTCGAGATGAAGTCTTTAACAAATTAACATTCCCTATAACCCTCAACGGCCCCAACTAATTGACTACCATTCGTTTGAAAAATTCCCGTGCATCTTCATGGTTTTCGATAATTAAAAAGGAAGGAAAAAGAGAAATATATGAGAGCCACTTGCGCTGACCCGTTTGGGTTGGGGCCTAGTACAACCTTTTCTTACTTGGGACACTTGGCCCTATTCAAGCCCAATTCTTTTTTATTTATACAAACAACGACTAATGATCACTATTAGCAACGGCTATTAGGCCGAGGTTAGGCCGGCATGACTCGGCCCGGATGATCCAAGGGAAGAACTGTAGACCTTTGAGGGAGCCCATGATCCAAGGGAAAGATTCGATCAAGCAAGCAAAGGACTTCGAGTCGAGAGTGCCGAGGGCATCACTAATTGAGAGGAATATCATTAACCGAAGAGTTTCAAGACACAATTGGTAGAGGAGGCGGCTAAGTTAGCTAAGCTTACCTTGAAGCTTCCAAGAGTCTAGGGTTTCTTATAATTAAATGGGGTCAGGTGATAGATGGTGATATTAGTTTTTATTGTTAGATGGAGGCCAAATATGCGGTTATAAGTTGATGACCTGTTGTATATAGAGAGGTCTTCCTTTATGATCGTGCAAATGCAACATAGTGAAAATTACAAATTAGTCATAAACATATTATACGGATGTCAATTTAGCCCTGAACTTTTTATTTTTGTTAATTTAATCCTAAACTTTTGCGCAAATTTCGATGTAGTTCTTCTATTCAATTGCCGCTGAAAATTGCTAACTTAACATCTAGTAATCGCCAATCATCTTATATAGCACAACAAGCAATTTGATCTAAATGACTCTACTCTAAATGACATCTTTCTTTTTCTCATTTTTCTTACCTTTTTCTTATTTTTTTTTTTTTTTTCTTTTTTTAATTTTCTTAAGTTACTGTTCACCTTCTCCACTGGAAAGGATTTGTGTTTTCTTCAAGATATGTTGCCGCCACTGGTCAATGCCACTGCAAGCCGACACCGCCATTCACAATGACTTCCTCTCTTTGTACAGCAGAAGCACCATTACAATGTTAGCCCTTTTTAATTCTCAGTCTTCGAACTTCGGGAGCAATCGGACCTCTAAGCCAATTACATCCATTAATAGAGGCACTCGAACGACCTCAAATTCGGCTGTGCGACACCATATGTGAGGGACATGACCTCAAGTGAGCGGTCGCACCTTAATCACAGGAGGCGAGCTCCGTCAACGGAGGTCAACGAGAGAGAGAGATATGATGACGGCGCGATTATCGTCATTTTCATTAAAATTACACAAAAGAGTTCGGTATTTATTATAATAGAATCGTAGAATGCTAACTTATTAAGCACATTAATCAATAAGTAAAGTCACAAAATCTAATTTACATTTACTAAAACACTTTACACGAGACACGTTCAGACTGTCCACTAAACAATCTATATATATATAAACCACTGGGGGTTATACAACATGGAAGGGAGATATATTCTATGGGATTAGTTTATTTTTGAAAATTAGCTAAGCGGTTGACAAAAAAATCTATTTATATATACTTTATTTTTTAAAATTAGCTAAGCGGTTACTAATTTGACTGTGGGCCCCATATGATTAATGTGTCAATATTTACATGTCATCTAACCGTCTTTACGCATTTCTCCCAAGAGTAGACCGGCGCTCATCCAAGGTCTCGTTATCTTCTATGCATTTCCTTTTGATGGATAAATGGCTGTTGACTTCGGCTTCTTGTCGGTCGATCGCACTCATACATGATTGATTATCTATTTTTCTAGCATTAGCCAAATTTATAAGAATATATAACAGACTATGATCCAAAATTACCATCTTCCTGTTCGTTTTAGATTGTGGGTCTTGCAGGCAAATGTTTTGGTATTTCTAGTGTTTTACTAGAATTGATTATGATATAATCATTACCACTTAAAAAAGAAAACTCAAATTTCGACTTCTTATTACCAGAAGAAAAGAGGCATCAACCTATCATGGTCACCATGCGACCTATCAAATCACTGATTTTCTCACAATAATATGAAAGTTAAAGTCGATAACAATCAAGACATTAATAGACTCATCAATAGTATAAATTCAAGTATTTAGGACATAATTGGTATAACTAGGAAACTTGAATCCAGTGAAATCCATGCAAAAACACATGCATATCCTTTGCCTCTTCTATCATGTTAGGGATCACATAGGACATAGTCTAGAACTATAAATCTCAGAATTATCAATAGCACGCCTAGAATTATCTCAAAGTTAGAAAAACTCAAATCAAACTCCATCACAGAATATATAGATGACAAAAAGTAACCTCAGAAGAAAACTGATGCCTACACAGGTTTATGCCGTAAAATTATCTAAACAATCTGACAATCAAGTTCAAGCATGAAATCGCTTGTGATCACATCTGCAACCCTCTGTAAACACATGAACATCTGGGCAAAAACTGATCTGGACATGCATCACACTTCCTTCCTCGGATTCCTTGATGAAATTCTGTGATTAGAAAAGCAGTAAATGGCACATGCATTGTCTATCAAAGTGCATGGAATCATAAGAAGACATTTTATTGGATGCTAATAACATTTACACGGGTCTCTACACTTAAAGGGCTGTTTCTAAAATGTTTTAAAATCTTGAGACAAAATAATTAACACTAGTTGTTTCTGCCATATCACAAACTAGAGAGAATCTTACTATGCTAAAACCAGCACCAATAATGTCTCATCCAGATTTGCGCTTTATCACAAAACTATAGTTCAAAAGTTATGTTGCTAAGTTCACCTCAAGAATGGGAACTACCTTGAAGTGAAAGTTTGACCTAGCTTATAGTCAAATGAACGGCTTAACTAACTGGAATAAGAACAATGAACAATATGATCAGAATAAACCAAGAAGCGGGAATGAAGAGCACTGACTTAGCTTCTTCCTCATTGTGATTGACTACAATCATATGAGGAAAGCTGTAGCTATAGGTATACTCGATCTTAACGTGAGCATCATATCAAACTGTCACAGCAAGAAACAATGCCACAGCGCCCTAATCAGACACAACCTATGATATAAAGGTCACACCATGTAGACACTAGTTGAATGCATGAATAACTGATATAATCATTCGATATGCAGCAGAGATGCATCATATTAGTATACCCGATGTACATAATGTTCATAAAAGAAAGGAATCATAAGTTCAAAGGTCTTACCTAATTGTGCAAAGGCATGAGAGTGGTCAACAAGATGAATCAATGCAGGCATATCCAATGAGAAGCATGATTTACCCATCGTGACCTGAGGCTTTGGAGCTGAAAACCAAATATTAGCATTCAGCATATCTATAAGATACTTAAACAAATCATAGATTCCACAATGTCATTAGTAGAAAATGGATGGAAAAGAAGGGGAATAAAGGCGAAGAGAAATGATATTCTTGGAAAAGGGTTCTACAAAACAGAGAAGAAACATGAACCAAATTGATTTTATCATTACAAAGACAAATTATTTCAAGGCCATGTTTTCTGTATGCAATGAGTTTCCAAAGCATACTAATTATCTCAGATGCATGTAAAGATTATGATCTGATCAGATTTTAAAATATTTGCAACTGAAGAGCTCTTATTGAAGAATTGCTCAACCAAGAACCATATATGTATAGCAATCCATGATAGGGATCAAGGAAGAAGATATTTCTCTCAAATGAGTCTAATCAAAGAGTTCTCAGCTATTAAGATACTAAACCTTGTCTTTTCCTTTAACCAAGGACATGATGTCCCATTTCTCAAATGACAATCTGGCTGAATACCCAATCTACAAGAAAGCTACATGTGATAAATAGGGGATCTGAAAATTGGCAAAAAGAGAGACGGGGCATCTAAAACTCTACCTTTTGTTTCCTTGGCAAATTCTACACATATTCATAGCAATCATTAAATAGCCAAACACTCTTAGCGTCGGTCTGGATAAGTGTACTTATGATCTCAAAATAAACACCTTATCCTTGATGGATGCTTGCAATTTCATCAACCCTTTTGTCATTACATGACATTCCACTGGGCCAACTTTATTTATCTGGGATGTAAGGATACAGAAATATATCTTTACTGCAGCAAACGATCTATAGAGAGAGAGAGAGAGAGAGAGAGAGAGAGAGAGAGAGAGAGAGAGAGTTGTTCAGCATAATATGCAATCACCGAGAGGCCCAGCAACAATTCTTTCCAGCTATTTGAGAGAATTGGTCAAACAGTACAAATAGAAAGAGGCTTCCCGAATTCTTTTTAATCACTATGGAAGAGGATGATGGCGAGGAAGACCACAGTATTTGAGTTTAAAAGAGAACTTATTCCGAGGAATTGTCTTTCAGGAAGATGTTGCTAGCAGACACACTGCTCAACTTTATTGATGGAAAAGGTAAACTTTGGTTCGAAAAATAGATTTGCTTTACTATGTTCATAGAAGCCTCTTAAAAAGTGTAATTAACCATGGGTCCATTGAAAAAGAACTATCATCTTCCTCAAGTTATCTCATGTAAGTAGGTGCTAACAACAGTATCATAACATTCTTTCAAACAGACAATTCAATTAATTAAAATGGTTGATTGCCGTTCATACCATTAGAGTTTCCTTGTTCATAAAAATCTCGCAGAAGAGGAATTGCTTCTGATGCCATTATACCTCCACAACGTTTGAAACCCTTTGATCCAGAATTTCCATTACTGCAAGAGAAACAAAAAAAGTTGGAAACATTCATAAATTAGGCAGACACTTGAAATGGGTAACATAGATGAAATTTATGTGGAAACCAGCCAATATTTCCGATGATTCTGCATTGTTAGATTGCTCATCAACTTGAATCCAGAGACAGATTCCATTTGCAAAACATGTCCAAATATCATGCTGGAGATAATTTAGTAGACTAATTGATAAAGCACTTTGCAAAAGAAGGTACTATCTGACCAAAAACAAATTTGCTGATAAAGGAATGTGTCTAACTTAGGAAGTATACATTTTGGTCCTAAGAATATCAATTTTGCTAAATGCCTACTCCAGGAAATAGCTTCTCATGCAAGCAAATTATCTGTGAGGTGTACCATTTGATTCAATTGACATTAACTAGACTCTACTAAGTCGCGTTGACCTTGGCAAAATTCTTGCATCAGATTTAAAGGAGGTGTGTTTGGGGTAACTATGGCTTAAATTGTTTTGCTTCAACAATGCCTTCGGGTTGTTCTATAATTTCTCTTCAACATAAAACCTAATGTCCTTGAAGAACAAACAACACTTTGTAAACAGGGTGATACTTCGAGGCTCTTAATATGGATGGGCAACTTCTGTTCAGAGAGATCTTGGCACCAGTGATCTGATTAAGAGAAGATTTGTGGATGACTTGTTTACTAGTATTGGCTAGGATGGGTTTCAATCAGCTATAAATTCCAAACCTTGCATATGAACCATGCTCACCATTATAACAACAGTCTCATTCTCTCTATCATGAAACTATGTGATAATTAGGGCTAGTTTTTTTAGCTCCAAAGGGAGGATTTTGAGCTAGGCGGTCCTTTTATCCGCAAGATGAGTCCTCTTGCTTGATGTTGTATTCAGAAAGGCAATGAGCTAGTTCATGTCTCCCACAATACTTTTGACTCATAATCAGATTACTAAGAGCAGCATAACTATAAATTCAAGCCCCCAAAGTCAGAGTTTTCATGGTTTGTTTTTTTCCCTAAATTTTTTATTAAACGCGTCCTTAGGAAAAATCTCTTGCTTCTTCCCCCTGTAACTAAGCCTGTTCTTTCAAATCTAATCCTTAAACAGAAAAACAATGTCCACGATCTACATTAGCTACTTTTTGTATTGCTCAATCACAATGGACCAGATCCTGTTTTGCTGCGTTTTAACTTTTATGTCAACAAAGTCTTGAGGGAAAAATTGGTGACTTCTGAAGAAGCTTCAAACAAGAAATGTTAGATCATGGCAGCATTAGACAGATGAAAAATTATACTAGAAACACAAGCCATATGCCACAATCTAGCAGACACATGCTCTCATTTATGCAAGAAGGAAAATAGATTTCTTTATCAAGTACATTGCCCATGGCATATCAGAAAGCATAATTTCCTCATAGTTAAAATATCATATATCCTTGAAGATACTATATCTCAATATCAATAAAGACATCAAAGAATCTCACTGCACTCAAAAAGTAGGACTTCCCAGAACTGTATAGGGAAAATAAAAAGAATACAGAAATTTCAAACAAGTCATAAAGAATTTAAGAAAAAAGGAAATAAAGTGGGGAAAAAAAGAATTAATATAAACTTGACTTCTGGACGCTTCTGGAAACTCCAATTTCTTCCATTTAGACAAGGCAAAGGTCAGAAAAGATGGAAAATCAGTTCCACAAACCTCCATTTATTTTCATTGTGCAAGGTTCACATGTCCCATAAAGAGAGCATACTGAAAACTTCTCTGCAACTTCTGCAGCCAATAATCCAGTCCTTTGCCACTATTCAAAAACAATATCAAGAGCTTCCATCTCTGCATGTCTTGTTGCCTTTGAAAGCACAAGGAGAAAACAACACAACCAGATCAAACTTAGGAGCTTTGTAAGAGAGACAGTTGCCCTTAGCGTAGTTTCAACATAAATTCGGAAAATGCATTCCATAAGAAATGTGTTCTCCATTAAGCTAACTGATTGAAAGTATATATGAGATTGATCAAGGCATACGTGAATTCAACAAGTTTTGCTTGCTTGAAGTTGCTGCAAATCTTACATGGAAAAAGAAGCTTCTTATCGGATTAGCCACCTCCAACTTTTCTAACAGTATTTTCATATATACCCCCTGTAGCAAGGAACCTTTTTTTTTTTCTTATCATGCTCCACAAGATACTAAAAGGGCCAGATAATCTTCGCATCAACTATTCATTACTGTTCACAAAGCCATTTATAGCAGTGTACCATCACCACATAACTATCAAAGATTACAGCAATAGACTATTAGACAAGAGATGATCTCTACCAAAAACCAGGCTTAAACTATGTGTAAATATGGTCATTGTATGAAGAAATGTCCCAAGGAGCAGGTTCTTACATCTCAAAAGGCAATACAATGCTCACGGTGCATTTTTATACCAAATGAGTATACCAATAGTCTAGCTGACATAAGGCCTACAAAAACAGTGGTAGGAACTTCACAAAAGCAAATAAAGACCGTAATATTGTTTCAGACAGAAAAATGGCAAATGAAAAACGTGAAACATTAGGCATAATAAAGCAAGATTTTAGTTATTGTTAGCAGTATATTTTATGAAAGAATAATGGGAACATCACCCTTTATAGCCTAATAATGCATAAAGAAATCCACTCATTAACAGATTTGGTCCAATATATTGTTTTATCATCTATTAAAGAAATACTTAAGAGAGAAACATGAAATGATCAACGATAAACTACGAGTGGATAATTTGAGGGTATCAATCCAGAGCAATAACAAAGTGCTGCTGGGCCAAAACTTAAAGAAAGGGGTGGGGAAGTACTGATAATCATACATTTCATGTCTCACTAGTCGGGTTTCTTCTTGCTGCAATAACATGCCCATCCTCAACAATCACACAGCTGTTCAATCAAAGTATTACACAAATAAAGCACAATCTGAAATCATTCACCAATTAAGATTGAAATACCAATCATCGTAATTAGCAAATAACATAACATATCTGAAATGCACCTGTTTTCCAAAAACCAGTTTCTTACCCAACTGGAACTTCAAGGCCGTCGAAAGCAAGTTTCGCCTAATAAAAGAAAAGCAAAGAGGTCTTGTTACTTGTTTGGAGAAAACAATATGAGGATAAGAATAAGAAATTATCTCATTAAGGCATGCATGCATACAGGCAATTCAAGAGGAAAGCAGCATCAAGTTGCCAGCAGTAGATATATTTCATTATCAATATGTAGCTACTTATGGAATGAATGCATGTTTCATAGCTATATGATAAATATCTTATAGGTCCTCCATAATGTTCTGATCACAAACTTCCAGAAATGACTGTCACCGCACACTCAACCTCTAATTGAGATGCAAATTCCACCTACCGTTAGACTGATATAGCTCTAACTACACTAAAGTGAAAACAACAACTAATTTGAGAAACTACAAGTTGCTCATTCTAGTGTTATCATCGGTACCTGAGAGCTTATGTTTCATTATTAGGTTTTAAAAAGTTCAAGAAGCTTCCAGGAGTTTTAACTTCAAGGTCATATTCCTCCATAAAAGCTATGGTAGATAAGGATAAAAAGGGAACCCCAAACTGTTGCAAATGCCTCACAAATCAGAACTCACAATCAGCTTCTTGTGCTTTTGTCTCTATTTTACGGAATAACTAATGTAAACTTTGTGTTTCTCGTGATTTTTGCTTTTTCATACCTAGAGAACATAGGGCCAAAGAAAATAAGCACCTGACCAGTTATTGATGGGCACAACCAATGTTCATATTACCCTCACGCTCCAAATAAATTTGGCTTCAATTCTCCCTAGTTGCCAAAGTCAACAAATGGTAAGATGGCTGTGACTGTCAATCAACCTTTCCTGGTGGCTCGCTACTCACTTCTTATTCCTCTATGGCTATGCCCCTTCAAGCACCTCAAAAAAATTAGCAACAGATTCCTATCTCAGTGATCAGAGTTTCTCGCAATTCAGCACATTTTTATGATACGTACATACTATACATCTGCATTTCCTAGACACCTCAAAAGCACCCAAATCTCTCTCCCTCTCTCCATCCTTTGAACCTAGACTCACCCTCCTCTTTCAATAAATTGCCACCAAAGAAAAGAAAGAAAGAAAGAATTGTTATACCTTCTAGGGATTGTCACTGATTTTGCAGCGTGCGCCGTCGCTTACCACTGAATTCACTACCAAGCATCACACAAACTAAACTTCCGAAAGAGAACACTCATTCATGTCTCTTGAACAAATTCAACACGCATTCTTCAAGTTCCCGTGCAACTCCAGCACCAAACGAATCGAATTCAAAATCCAGCTCAAGTATTCCACCAACTTTATACAATCTGGATGTGCCAGGCGTTACCCGATCTATAGCAAGCTGCACGAAGCCAGGAACCTCAGGAGAGAATCGTTCCCCTTAAGAAGCTACGCCACCGGTTCCCATGGCGTCGGTCGGCAGCGGCGGTAGTCCGTCGCCTCCGCTCGCTGGCCTCCGTCGCCCGTCGGTTCGCTAGGGACTTCTTCTGTCGGTCGCCTCCGCTGGCAAGCGGCGATCTTGCATTTGTCAGAGCTTGCGGTGTCCGGCAGAAGATGGTGGAGCTCGAAGTTTGCCTAGGGCGGAGAAAAGAGGATTTAGCCAAAATGAAGAACTAAAAACAAAGAAAAGAGATAAAAGAGAAGGCAGAATTACAGAATTCTATTTAAAAGTTTCTTTTTGAGAAAAGAAAACGAGAAAATAAGAAGATAGAAGGCATTGTAATCAAGATCAGCGGAGTTCACTCACCTACGAATTGCTTCCTTACCAAGTTTCCATATTCTTCCAACCAAAGCTTGTTTTTTGTTCCCATCTCATTCGGGTCTCCATCGGGAATTGGAAGTCAGCATCGTCTTGATTCGCTTGTCTTGAGGCTCACTCATGTTTTCTCATTGATATCACTTTACCATCCGTGCTCATAAGAACTCGGTGGACAATCTAGATCAAATTTCGATCGGACTGCTGTTTTCGAGCATATGTGAACTCTCTTGCAAGTTTTTTAGTTGATCCATTTCGATTGGGTTGTCTTCATGCACATGTGAACTCTCGATTTCTGGATATGTTGAGTCATGACCAACCTCATAGAGGAAAGCTGGATCAATTAACTTATTGATCTCGGAGCGTAGCTTTTAAATCATCCTCTAATTGCTTGCATATTATTCGGATTCCCCATTGTAGCCACCTTTCTTGCAGTGTAAGTTTAAATTGTGCATAACTCCCATCAATTTGACCAAAATGGAATGCTCCCCATAAGTCAGATGGTGCAATATAGTTTATGAGATGCCACCTGGATGGGGAACCAATGGCTCTATTTAAAAGTGAACCCCGCATTTCGCCATTAAAATATGCTTCAATTTGAGTGGAGGGGCACACCCATGGCACATTATAACCAGCAAAATAGAAAACCAATCCAAGAAACTTGTCATATAAGTTCTCTGAAGCCATGAAAGATAACGAATCCCCTTTAATAGATGGCAACCACTCTAACATCTCCATTCCAGGAAGACAAAATTTGCAAGAGAAAGACTGTTATAAAAATAGACTGTCAGAAAGTGTTACAAAAATAGACCGTTAGAAAGCACCATAGAAGAATTCAATTTGAGTTTAGTAAGTAATCCTAGTGAATAAAGAGTTCCATAAATGAGGAGGGATCCATTGATCCCAGCGGGTTTGCATTAAGATAGAAGTCTCATGTGATAAAAATCATTCCCATAAAAACTATGCTAGCCACCTTCATTACATAAATATTAGTGTAGGATCACTTTATATTTGTTTGGTTTTCTCAAACCTTCTGATTTTGCATTTTCAGCTATTGCAATATAAAAGCACCCATTGTTTTGAACATATTCTCCACACCTTGATACCTATGTGTATGAGAGAGAGAATCAAACCTTGGCAAGTGATGCAGTATCAACCACGGTCAATGCTCGATGGACCCACCGATCAATTGAAGTCAAATGTCCATTCGTTTGCAGAGATTCGCACCCATCCGCAAGCAGTAAATTTAAAAATGGCGAAAGCTTGGGAATCTCTTGTAATTGACGGCAATAACTAATTGACAATACAGACAAACGATCACGCTTACTGATGGATGTAGGAAGGCTAGTAATATTGTTTTCTTCCAAACATAAGCATCTCAAGAAGGGAAAACAGGAAAGATCCTCAAGAAACTCTACTTTGGACAGATTACAATTGAGAACTTAAGAATACTTTAAATTTGAAAGTCCATCTTCATGCACGGATTATTGATTCTTCATGAGGTTTGGAAACTTGATTGGGCCAAAAGCAGATTTGAAGTTCAAGTTTTGTAACTTGTAAATGTTAGATGGAATGCTTGCTGAGGTTTTGCAAATATCTAATCTCATTGCCTCTAGAGAGACAAGATTTTCTATTGATCTAGGAAGTTCTTTAATAGCAGTATGTAGTATGGAAAGTTTTTTCAGGCATCCGAGTTCATGTGGAATATCGGGAAATTTTCCAAATTTTGAGCAAACAAAAAAGTTGAGATCTTGAAGATTTTTTGACTTGAGCACATTTGGAAAAACATGAAGTTCAGGGCACCATTCAAAATGCAAGACTTGGAGCTTGTCATGATTTGCAATCGACTCGTGGGCTTCTACCAAGTTTTTGCAATTCCTGAGTTTCAATTTTTTGAGATTTGGAGCACATGAGAGGTTGGGCATAATAACCAGCGAGTTGCAGCCCACTCAATTCAACGTACGTCAATTGCTTGAAGTCCTGCAAAAACAACAAAACCAACTACCATAAACATTTTGAAAGGGAAAATAGGGTATCCTTATAATGCCGTTGCCACTTCTAAGAATTTTCATCCTTGGGCCACAATTCTCTTCATGTGGATGGAACCAAGAATCATCGTTAGATTAGGCAACTTGGAACCTACTACTTAGGGTTCTAAGTAAATTTCTAAACCTACTAATAACTTTTCATTCAACGTTACTATATATATATATATAGTATTGAGAAATTACTAAACCCTTAGAAACTTTACCGGTAAATACAAATTTTTATGTGTCTACAGTAAAGCTCACATTCACGAGCGAGTTTTACCTAACAATTTAGTTTTTATGATCACATTAGCGAATAAGAGATAACCCTTATCATTTCATTTTTAGATATTATTTTAAATAGTTATATAATATATACAAAATACACAATATTAAAAAGAAATCACAAATAAATTTTTAGACAATCATCAAAACAGTTAGGCATAACATGATAGACCAGTAAAAGATATATCATGATTATTAGAAAATCACTCGTTGGTTTTACAAACAATGGGATGCTATATATCAAACAAAAACTAATCCTAGCAAGTAATAACATCGTACCATTTAATGTTTGATGCAGTAAATATGACATGATTCTTTTCATATATATATTTCAGATAATTACATTTCGTATTTAAGAATTGCATGTTACCAAACATGGAAAAAAAATTAAGGGCTAGTTAGTTTAAATTTCTAAATTACTCCGATATTGTCAAAGACAATTCCTGTTACTTTATAGTTGATGGAGATCATTTATATCACCTTATAATTGGTGAGAACAAATATTGAATTATTAAGGATTGCCAAAATTTTTTGAATGAATTAGTTATAATTTATATCACCTTATAATTGGTGACAATTCCTGGTGGCATGCCCCTACGGGATCACTTATATCGAATTAGTTGTACATGCATTACTAGCAAGATGTTTAATAAATATTTAATTACGGGTACTTAGAAATGCTACTCCTTCAGAACTGATTTGAGCAAATAATGGTGTATCTTTTTACAACACGGTGCAGGACAAATGCTGCCCTTTACAACATACATTGGAAAGCCTCCATGACTTGGAGACTACGTGGTCTCTAAGGTTATTTTGAAAGTGAGATATTGTGGTAAATATATCTGACCAACCACATTTAAATTAAATGCTTGACCACTTAACAAGCTATTCCTTGGGCGTTTTTACTTTTGTATATATGTCAACAGGTTAATTCATCATGTTTTTGTTTCCTTTTATCTGACCATTATACAATTCTTTTTTGTATATAAAAATGTTTATATGTAAACTAGTGACATAGTTAGAATTAGGCGAAATAGTTTATACTAGCATATTTACATTTTGAATTTCTTCCCTAGGTAGATTTGATTTTGAAATAAAACTACATCAATAGTTTGAGATATTAGGTTTAGAAAGTATTTTTTCCTTATATATATATAATAAAAACCTTCTTCTTGTGAGGGAATTTAACCCTTTTTTCATTCCTTCCATCCATGATCTTCAGTTGCTCATTTTACAAATATAATACCCATGGGCAAATGCACGAAATCGGTTATTTTATTTTATCCCTCACATATTTTAATATATTAAAAATTGAATTTAATCATGATTCAATGGCCTTCATAAGAAAATTCAAATTTTTTCTTTCTGCATATAATAATAGAATTTGTTTGTATCATGTATTTTTCCCGCAAAATGTTTTCATTGCGGATTTCAAATAAAGATGTTTCACTTAATTTTTCAATGCCAATTATGCTGCACGTTATTTCCAACACAAGTAGTTAACGACATTCTACAAGAAAATAGAGTAGTGGTTTCTAAAACAGATGAACACCATTTCCTTAGGGATACTGGTGCATACAGTACACAAACGCCCATACAAATGAAGCAGATAATAAAAAGGTCTATGTAGATAAATGCTCACCTTACTAATTGACGATGTGGACAAACAATCACGCTTGATGGATGTAGAAAGGCTAGTAATATTGTTCCCCGACAGAATTAAGATTTTCAACAAGGGGAAACAAGAAAGATCCTCAAGAAACTCTACTTGGGATAGATTACAATTTAAAAGGTCTGACACATTTGAATTTGGAAGTCCGATCTTCATGCATGGATCAGCTGAATTCCAAAGGTTTGGAAACATGATTTGGCAGAGAAAAGATTTGAACCATTGAAGTTTTTGTAACTTGTAATTGTTAGATGGACGACTTATAGGGTTTTTGCCCATGTCTAAATGTATTTTCTCTAGAGAGACAAGATTTTTTATTGATGTAGGAAGTTCTTTTAAAGAGGTATGTCGTATGGAAAGTTTTTTCAGGCCTCTAAGTTCATCTAGAATATCGGGGAATCTTTCCAATTTTGGGCAATTGGAAAGTTTGAGATCTCGAAGATTTTTTGACTTGAGCACATTCGGAAAAACACAAAGTTCAGGGCACCATTTAAAATGCAAGACCTGGAGCTTGTCATGATATGCAATTGACTCGTGGGCTTCTACCAAGTTTTTGCAATTCCTGAGTTTCAATTCTTCGAGATTTGGAGTACATGAGATGTTGGGTGTACTAATGAGCGACTCGCAATCACATAATTTAATGTACCTCAATTGTTGGAAGTCCTGCAAAAACAACAAAACCAACTACCATAAACATTCTAAAAGGGAAAGAAGGGTGTTTGAATAATGCCGTTGCCACTTTTAATGATTTTCATCCTTAGGCCACAATTCTCTTCATGATAAAGGAGGTAAGGAGCATCGTTAGATCAGGCAACTTGAAACCTACTATATAGGGTTCTAAGTAAATTTCTTAACCTATTAATAACTTTTCATTCAAAGTTATCATATATATAGTATTGAGAAATTACTAAACCCTTTTGAAACTTTACTAGTAAATACAAATTTTTATGTATATACAGTAAAAATTAGGTGAGATTAAGTCATATGGCACACTCACAAGTGAGTTCTACCTAGCAATTTAGTTTTTATGATCACATTAGCGAATAAGAGACAACTCTTATCATTTTATTTTTAGATATTATTTTAAAGAGTTATATTATATATAATACACAAAATTAAAAAGATTTCAAATAAATTATTCTAGACAATCATCAAAACAGTTAGATATAACATGATACTCCATACTTGACCGATAAAGATATATCGTGATTACTAGAAAATTAAACGTTGGTTTTACAAACAAAGAAATACTATATATCAAACAAAAAATAATTCTAGCAAATAACAAAATCATACCATATGATGTTTCGATACATTAAATATGACAATTCTTTTTTTTTTATTTAAGATAATTACATTCCGTATTAAAGAATTGCGCGTTAACAAACATGGAAAAAAATTAAGGGCTAGTTAATTTAAATTTCTAAATTACTCCGATATGATCAAAGACAACTCCTATTACTATATAGTTGATGGAGATAATTTATATCACCATATAATTGGGGAGAACAAATATTGAATTAAGGATTGCCAAAAGTTTTTGAATGAATTAGTTATAATTTATATCACCTTATAATTGGTGACAATTCCTGGTGGCATGCCCCTACGGGATCACTTATATCGAATTATTTGTACACGCATTACTAGCAAGATGTCTAATAGATATTTAATTACATGCACTTAGAAATGCTGCTCCTTCATAACTGATTTGAGCAATTAATGATACATTTTTTTACAGCACGGTGCAGGACAAATCCCGCCCTTTACAACATACATTGAATAAGCCTCCATAACTTGGAGACTACGTGGCCTCTAAGGTTATTTTGAATGCGACATATTGTGATTAAGGTATCCGACCAACCACATCTAAATCAAATGCTTGACCATTCAGCCAGCTATTCCTTGGGTGTATTTTCTTTTGTATATATGACAATGGGTTGGTTCATCATGTTTTTGTTTCCTTTTATTTGATCATTAAACAATTCTTTTTGTATATGAAATTGTTATATGTAAACTAGTGACATAGTTAGAATTAGGTGAAATAGCTTATACTAGCATATTTGCATTTTGAATTTCTTCCCTAGGCAGATTTGATTTTGAAATAAAACTACATCAAATTAGAGACATTAGGTTTAGAAAGTATTTGACATTCATCTACATACATATATATGTGTGTATGTGTCTGTACATATATATATATATGTGTGTATGTATGTGTGTGGATGTGTATTTGTCCTTGTACATAACGTAATAAAAGCCTTCTAATTGTGAGGGATTTCAACCTCTTTTTTATTCCTTCCATCCATGAGCCTCAATTGCTTATTTTACAAATATAATACCCATGGACAACTACATGAAATTGGTTATTTTATTTTATCTCTCACATATTTCAATATATTAAAATTTGAATTTACTCATGATCCAATGACCTTCATAAAAAAATTTCAAATCTGCTCTTTCTGCATATTATAATAAAATTTCTTTGTATTGTGTATTTTATTAGCATAATGTTTCCATTGGATATTTCTAGTATAGTTGTTTCCCTCAGTTTTTCAGATGCCAGTTTGCTGCACATTATTTCCAATGCAAGTAGTTAACGTCATTCTGAAAGAAAATAGAGAAGTGGCTTCTAAAACAGTGGAACACCATTTCCGTATGAATAATAGTACATCTAACATGCATATGCCCATCCAAATGAAGTAGGATAATAAAACAGTCTATGTAGATAAATGCTCACCTTAAAGTGTTTTACGACTTCTGTGATACTGCCTTTCCTCATATCAATACTTACTAATTTCTTTTGACCAGAAGGAAATTTTGGAATCCAAGGACCACTTCCAGCAAATTCCATCCATCTTAGCTCATTAGGAAGACATATAGGGCCATGGAAAGAAATATGAACATTGCGTAGGATGAGCAATCTCAACTTTCTCATTTTTGGAAAAGCATTAGGATGGATACTTAGCTCTTTCAGCTCCAGCTCAGGTAGCTCTTTCAGCTCCAGCTCAGGTAGCTCTTTCAGCTTAGGTGGCTCCAACACAATGGCTTCTACAGCACAATCTCCCTGTACATACAAGGCTTTTACATTATGCATTTTTAGTAATTAGAGTGAAAAATAAGGAGTAGTATTTTGAGCATATTTGCAAGTCTTACCATATCATGTGAAAGAACATCGACAACATCATCATACAACCATAGTCTGCTGCGTCTCCCAGGATCATTGCGACATTCTTGTCTCACAATATCCATACCCATTGATTGAATCAAGTCATGCATTTGTAGTCTTCCATAGTCAATGCTTATCAAGGACCTCTCAATAAGTATATCGAATCCTGCGGTTGTCTCAAGATCGCAACTATCGAGGACTTTCATTATGTAGTCACTATCCTCCCCCTTAAAAAAGCAGGCAATGTCGAGAAAAATCTCTTTTTCATTTTCCTCTAGTCCATCGTAACTTATTTTGAGAACACCATTAATGGTATTGTTGGGAATCCTAGAAATTTTCTTCAGTGTACTTTCCCATACATCTTCTCTTTTACCACGTAAGCAGGAACCGAGAACCTCAAGTGCTAAAGGAAGCCCTCCAGCACAATTCAGAACACTATACACCAAATTTGTCCTGATTTCTAATTCTTGGAGTGTCAGAAAAGCATGATTGCTAAGCAGCTCACGAGCTTCATTGTAACTCAGTGGTTTAACTTCATACACATGATCTTGATCAATTCCATAACAAGTTAGCAAATGTTTATCTCTTGTAGTAACAATGATCCTACTTCCATTACCAAACCAATTGCGTCCTCCTGCTAAAGCTTCTAACTGGCGCAAGTCATCCACATCATCAAGAATGAGGAGAACTTTTTTGTGACGAAGTCGACGTTGAATTAGAATAATACCTCTATCGACACTGGGCAATTCTAATTTTTGTTGCAATGATAAAATCTCATATAGTAATTTTTCTTGCAATAGAACTAAATCCTTTGAATTTTTTGAAGCTTCTCGAACATTTGCTAGGAAACATGAACCATCAAATTGTCTAAAAATAGCATTGTAAAGAGCTTTTGATAAAGTTGTCTTCCCAATGCCTCCTTGTCCCCATAATCCCACCATGACAACATCCTCATGAGACTTAAGGTTTAACATTGATTTCAGCTCAGCCACTCGGGAATCTATCCCAACAGGATGCTTAGCAACATGCAAAGATGTTTGGGCTAGGTAAGTTAAGATCTTCTTCACAATTTCTTGTATAAGCTCTGACTCGTTTCTGAGAAAAATGGAAAAAGAGTTTCAGCATCGTTTTAGCTATTTGAATTAGCAATTAATGAGCAATCACCAACCAACAATGACATCTCATTCTCAGGTGATCATAGCCAAAAGAAAACATATTTTCACTAAGTCAAATTAGGATTCCAAGTGTTCTTTACATCAATCAAAACAAGTTCAGGGTTCAACTTTTAGTCACCCAAGCGTTTCATGTAATTTATTTATTTTTCCTTTTGATTGTTCTATGTGATTTATCTACATGCTTTAATCAAAAGAGCTATTTAAGACTTTGAATAGTGGTTAAGATTTCGATTCGAAAACTATTAAATACATGAAGCACGATGTTATTGCCTTACTTGGCCTGTACACACTAATTATCCAATATGTGGCGTTGCAAACTTTCCTACTCATTCCAAAGAAATGCGGCAAATGCAATAACGCCACTTCACATTTTGTTCATTTGTTCATTGGTAGATCAAGTTTTAACATTTTGTAGTTACAATCATGTGTGTGTTGATTTATTTGTTCTTATTATGTTTTTTCTACAAGCAGTCTTTATACTTGCATGTAAAAGTTTAGTTTCTTACACAAAATATGAACTCAACTCAACTTACCCCTCATTCAAAGGCCACCCAGACAAGCCACCAGCATCAAAAAGAGCTTTCTTCCATCTCTTCACTTTCTCCGAATCTTTCCCAAACTTGAATTCATGCTTTTCCATAGCTTTATCGTAACTCTCTCTTGGTGTTCTTACTTCCCTAGGTTCCACTTTGTAAAACACCGGAAAGACTTTGAGGTCTCCTTGCTCCTTGCACTCCATGATTTTTGCTGCCTCTTCCAAACACCATGATGAGGAAGCATAATCCTCGGAGAAAATGATTATCGCGATGCGTGATTCCTCGATCGCCTTCATAAGTGCCGCCGATATTTGGTCTCCCTTCCTCAGTTCCTCACTATCAATGAAAGTGTATACCCCCTTTTGGTCTAAAGCTGTGTAGAGATGACCAACGAAATTCTTGCGCAGATCTATGCCTCTGAAGCTCAGGAAGACATCGTAATTCTTCTTGAGGTTCGACGAAGAAGCCATTGGATGATGGAGTTCAACAATCAATGACTATTAGATTTGATAAAAAGTTTTTAGTTAGTTTGTTCACCATTTCATCTTGTTGTTGATTTATTCTTATACGAAGAGGACAAAGATGCACGACTTGCTTGTGTGCTTTGGTAAATGATGGGACTTAAGGATGGACCAAGACATCTAAAGGTGTGAACACATGGACTTTTTCATTGAAGACCGCGTACCACCCCGTCATTCACGCTGTCTGATTGACAAAAGCTTCTCTGTGGCTGACAAAAGTAGTGAACAATATAGAAGAGCACTGGACCTAGTGGACTCGATTATTCCACAAATTGACAAACAACTTTAGGTTGGTGGATTCTCGTGATCTAGGTCATGGACTCACTGATAAAAACAACTTGGCTAGCTTCCTCGAAATTTCATCCCCAACCACCGACAAGTAGTTTTTTCCTTGCTATATAATAATTTACCACATGACCGCTTAAGAGATATATAATTACACACGCAATCAAGTGTACTGGCAAAAAATAATGTTAGATCTATTAACAATAGTAGAATTTTGGAAAACATGGTGCTTAAGTATGGACCAACATATATTAATAGGTGTGAACACATGGACTTATCTTCACCACCAGGTATTCCGATTCTTTGAGTGACACAATCTTCTTTGAGGCCGACAAAAGTAGTGGAGAAACAATTTGGGGTGGTGGACTCTTGAGATCTGGTAATAGGCTCACTAATCAGAAAAATTTTGTTCGCTATCTTGAAATGGTATCCCCAACCTTCGAGTGGTTTCATCTTTACAAAGTAATAATTTAACACATGACTACTCAACTGACATGTAATACATATGACAACAATACTTTCTAATAGTCAAATAATCACAACATTCATCACCAAATGTCAAAGAGTTGGTTTTTCAAAATTTGTACCTCTAACCTTGTGTCGACACGTAAATATTTGCTTGAAAACTTTTCATTCATTTCATGAGAAAATTATGAATCAAGTTTGTTGATACCGGTGCGATTGGATCCTTAAACAAAAACATTTGCTGATATTAGACCTACTATCGCATCTTTTATTGCATTTTGCATTCAAACAATAGACACATTTATGTTTAGGCAAAATGCATCCAAATTAAACCAAGCTTGTTTCTGTCGAGCAAAACAGGGCTCCACTACGAAGTTCTTCATTTTAATCGGCCCAATGGACAGCTCGACATGCAAGATGAACTAGAATTCACAACTCCAAAATTGTGGCAGCTAGTTTCAATTTCATGATAGCGTGATTGGATACAACTCCAAGATTGCAGGAGATGGTCTTAATTCTAAGATATTACATAAGTCCCACCTCATCTAATGACTAATGAGAGGGATGGTCATAACGTTGCAAGCGAATCAGATTTTTGGCCATGTTCCTCATCCCTCGATCGCAGTAGATTACCTTGTGGGCTAAGAATGAGTTGGTCGTTGGCCGTCATTGTGGCCGGCAACCGGCCAAAAGAAGTGGAGGAAAACAAAGAAAAGAAAAAGAAAGATGAAAAAATAATTTAATAATCAATTTTTAAAACAAAATAATTAAATATATTTTTTAAAAACATAAAAAATTATGAAAATTTTATTTAAAAAAAAACAAAATAAAATGAAAAAAAGTGTATATGGAGGAAAAGATTTTTCTTATTGAATAGCAGAAAATATTTTCCACTTCATTTATAGGTTTCACCAGAATACCAAAAAATAATTACATTTTCTTGAAAAATGACTTTTTGGAAAATATTTTCTAGGCAATGGGGAGAATAAGATAGAAACCTCATCAACGAACCATGAGCTTGTTTTAAGCCAATAATGAGTAAACAAATGTTAGGCATCGTAGAACTTGGCTGTTCCATAAACACTGTCTCATTTAATGACCCATGAAGAAAACATCTAGCTGATGGATAAACCATCCTTTAACAATTGCCACGGAGAGAACAAATGGTTGCTTGTTTAACCAAAAAAGTTTCGACAAAATCAACACCTTCCTCTTGATGGTACCCTTGCCACTAAGGGATCATTTTTTTTACAAAATACTCGTGCATGATAGAGCATAGAAAGACCTAACTCAATGATGTAAATAAAAATAATTAAATATATATTTTTAAAAAACATAAAAAATTATGAAAATTTTATTTAAAAAATAAAAAAAATAAAATGAAAAAGTGTATATGGAGGAAAAGATTTTTCTTAACTCCTTTTTTAGAAAATATTTTCTAGAAACCTCATATTTTTTTACAAAATGAACGGAGCTTACATATAGAGAATAAGATACTAGATGGAGAGCGCAAGACTTGGAAGAACCTTTGGATCTTTTTGAACAACCAAGGGACATAGGATCATTGAGGTGCTTGGACGGACCCAATCGAAGTAGAACAACTTAAATAATATGAGCGCCATCAATATGCTTTGGAATGATGTGAGTATAGAAGGTGAATAGATTAAATCAGAAGGACTTAGAAGGGTTACAAAATGTTCTTTACATTATTGCGAGGTAGACAGTACTCTAGTACCTGGAAACTACTGTAAAATTTAACACAAAAACTAACCAAGACTTTACAATTAAATCAATGCGAAATCATCAAAAAAATAAATGAAAAACGATGAAGGACACCAAATAATTTTGGCTTAATATGAGTGTTGATACCTATGTTTATAGGAAAAGTTAACATCAAATAACCTATTTCCCACATTTAAGATTCCATCCATCCCCAAAATGTTTATAAATAATTCAATTTGGTGTAAAACTCATAGCATAACCGTGTTTAGAACTCCTCCGCGCGATCAAATAGGGCGTCACCGAGCGTGCCCTTTTGATATTCGCTGCTCGTCCTTTACGGGAGTCACGGGGCGGCTCTTTTCTCCGTACGGCTACTTCAGGCAAGAAAAAATTAAAAGCCCAAGACCCTTGCTTTTTGTTTCCTTCTCTGAATTTTACTTGGCCCCACACGTTTTTCTTTTGTACGGCAAAAAAGAAAGCCTTTCACTTTTGCCAGAAGCCACTCTCTTGGTCAAGCTTGGATAAATATCTCCAACAATAAAAAACAAATATTCTCTGACTAAAGAAACTGGAGATCTCAAATACATGTGCCCCCTTCGCTAGATAATTGGAGTACGTTCTATTCCATATCGGAAGTGGACTTCTTGAAATTCTTCGCTTGAATTAAATCTTGAAACATAATTTAATAGAAACGAAGACTTAGTTCTAAATCAATTTGATTCAAATTCCAATTTGTACTTTTAAGCCAATTATTTAAAGCCTCAAAATTCCACGCAGAAACGTTGTGGAAAAGTTATATGGGGTTTGATATTTTTTATTAAATAGAGTAAGCGTCATGCAAGTTCTTGGGACGATTTTGATCTGTTTTGGGCAAGATTTATCTAATTGGCTGTATGTAAACGTTTTTAGTTAAGAAGAACCCTTGTAAAAGACTAGAACGCCTAGTTGAGGCCACTTGTGCCTTGTGCAGGGTAGGCAAAACCTAGATTTTTGTTAGCAAAGAGCAAGTGCAATGAAGTGACGACTGGCCTCTAGCAGAGGGGCCACTAGCCCTTATGACTATGCATAGAGTTTTCATCTGTCGTCCAATTGACCTGATATTCACATTCACAGAAAGCTCGTGACTCAAATTGGATTTCCAAGAATCATAGACAGTTATAGTGGAGTGTTAAGATATTTTCTTCATTAAAAATCCAATTGATGTGATTCTTGAGGATTTAGAAAACTTGTGATTCGATATTTAAAAATGAAATTAATCTATCGAGTCAAATGACAAAATTCTTGACACATCATGATCAAGTAATTTTAGTTAAAAGTTGCAATATCTTGAGAATCAATATTCAACTTCAAGCAAATTGGATATTGTTGGAAAACGTTAACAAGTATGATCTAATTATATCCTTCAATCAAATTTGTAAGGAAGTAATATTCTCAGTCAATTTGAGTGAAATCTATGCTAAAAAGTTAGGTGTCTAGTGTCTACAAGCATTTTGAAAATAATGTAAAAATATTTGAAAAATAGGTTTTGATAAAACTGACTCCCTGTCTCAACCATTTGCAACATGCATTGCATAGTATTGCTGATGTGGGCTCATCCATGTTATATCATGAAACTTATGCTATGAATCGGACACCTAAATATTGATTTGTGTTAATTCATATTATCTCTGCTACATTTGGACCCATGCATGTCATTTTGCATTTATTTAAGCCATGAATAACACATACACGTTTGCACCTGTCACGAAATTAGCTAGTCAAACATCATACATCATAAATAGTATTTTGTGTCGAAAACCGAAAATTATTACAACCTATTGCATAGAAACCCAATCAAAATTCGGGAAAAAGACGAATGGTGCAGCTAGCAGAAGTTATATTGAAAGCGAATTTAAAAAGAGAAAATCTTCTCGCCCAATCCACTGCTCCTCTACTTACGAGATGCAATCCTCTATATTGCTCATTATTTAAAGGTCCTAAGGGTAGGAAGAAGGTTAGTATAACAAGAAGCGCAAAGACCATTGGACTCATGCACGCCAATATGATTGAATTCAATGTTGTTAATTGAATCGTACGCAATGGATCATGCATGTTGCTCTGATTGGCCTGAATTCGTCTTTGTTTTTTGAGTTGCGTATGTTGGATCGACATTCAAACACTATCTTCAAATACGACCTTTTATTTGACATGGCATCCGATTCAAGCCCCTTTTTGCTTGCTGCTTTGATATGGATTCATCCATACTTGTTTGATGCGCTGGACTCATGTTCTTCTTCTTCTTCTTTTTAGTCTTCGAAACATTAAAAGAGAACTATATATGTATTTACTTTAAGAAATCTCATGATATGAGAATTTAACCAAGGAATGTAGTACTGAAAGAGCGATGTGGAGTATGCTAACTTTTTCTTGTGCTTAACCACATCCTCAAGCCTTAAACATTTGATTATCGCTTTATAGTCTGGCTGAGTATTTTGTTCGCAATCAACCTGACAAAACGATGGATGTCAACTCGTAAACAATTTAAGAATGTGGGTCAAAGTGGCCACCGTCTCCGAGAGTTTGGGCGATATTTTCAGACTTTCACTCCTAAAACTATAATTCTTTTGAAGAATCTGTGAGGGACACGCTACAGTGATTATGTCATGTGCTTTGGTTTTCATGTACATTGAATTAGACAAGACGTGGCTAATTGAAGGATTTTAAATTTCTTATGCTTAAGATTGATCACGGACACGATGAGGCTATGATCCAAAGTTTGATGCTTGTGCACTGCAAAACTATAGCTTTCGGGTTTTTCTTTCACGATCAGACGAGTTCCACTCCAAAAATTGACTGACAAGTGGCATTATCAGTTTTGATTCAATCTTAAACACCTTATTTCACGTTCAAGTCACGGTTGAGTACAATTCAAACTTCACGGTTGATTTATTCTTATACTAGAGGACAGAAATGCACGACTTTTTTAGAACTTTGGTAAATGATGGTGCTTAAGGATGGACCATGTTATCTGATAGGTGTAAACACGTGGACTCATTTTTACCAAAGACTGCGTACCGCCGCGTTATTTGAATTTGCTGGTTGACACAAGCTTCTCTATGGCCGACAAAATTATTGCACGGACAAAACTCTAGAGTGGAAGATTCTCGTGATCTAGGTCATAGGCTCACTCATGAAAGCAATTCTGGTGGTCTTCCTCGAAATTTCATCCCAACCTTCGAAGAAGTAGTTTTTGTCCTTGCTGTATAATAATTTACCACAAGCCCAATCAAGAGATATATAATTACACACAATTAAGTGTTCCAGCAAAAAAAAAAAAAAATAGATCTATTAATAATGGTACAACTTTGAAAAAACATGGTGCTTAAGTATGGACAACGATATGTAATAGTTGCGAACACTTGGACTTATTTCACCACCGCGTTACTTGGATTTGTCTGATTGACACGAGATTCTTCGCGGCTGAAAAAAGAAGTGGAGGCTCACCAACCAGAAAAAACTTTGCTCACTTCCGTGAAATTACTTCCCCAACTTCAAGTGATTTCTTCTTCACCAAGTAGTAATTTAACACATGACTACTCAGGTAACATATAATACATGTGACGACAACAATACTTTTTAATACTAAGATAATCACAACATTACTCACCAAATGTCAAAAGAGTCCTTTTTTTTTAAAAGTTTATACCTCTAACCTTGCGTTGATATATAAATTTTTGCTTGTAGTCCTTTCATTCATTTATGAGAAAACTAGAATCGAGTTTGTTGATAGTGGTGCTACTAGATCCTTAATAATAATAATAGAAAAAACATTTGTTTAGCTGAGTCCCACACTAGCATCTTTTATTGCATTTCTCTGCATTCAGACAAAATACACATTTATGTTTAGGCACAACGCATTTGAATTAAACAAAGCTTGTTTGTGTAAAATAAAACAGGGGCTCAATTACGAACTTCTTCATTTTAAGAGGCCCACTGGACGGCTTGACATGCAAGATGAACGAAAAAGGAAAAAACAAGGTGGGAATAAAGCTCAAGAAGTTACAAGCCAAAGGCTACGAGACAGAAAAGCAGAAGACTTACCCTTTCATGCTGTTCTTTTAAACTGCAAAAGAGATAGAAAAGGTCTTCGATTCAAGAAAGTATTTTTACTCTCGTCAGAAACGACTCCTAGAGGGGTAAAAGGGGCTTCATTGCAGTCGCCAAAAATTTCTTGGCCCTTGGATTATTTCGTCACGGGGGTGGTTCAGAGCGGTTTTGGATTCTTCTGTCGGATTCGAACTGCATGGGAAAATGCACAGAGAGAAGCTGAATCATCTATTCATGATGATGGAGCGGAAAGTGAAGAGACGAGGTGTTATAGGGTGTAAATGATAACTATTCTGATCAGAAATTAATTTTAGAAGAAAAAAATATTTTTTTTTATTTTTATTCTTGAATGAGTTTTAAACAAAAATATGCATTTAATAACGACATAAAATTTCTATTCCTAACATAGAAATTCAGTTTCATAATGACATCCGAACGGTAACGGATGATAGCTAGCAGAGGGTCCACCAGAGGAGACAGGCGGTGGTGGATGGTAGATGGCAACCAGCGAATGGCGGTCAACGACCGGCGGACGACAATCATTGGTGGTGGCAACTGGCCTTCGTCAACGAATGGCAACCAGGCGGATAGTGGATGGTGATTGGCAACGGCGGATAGGTGGCGATTAGTAGCAAGGACAAATGAGGAAAAAGAATTTTTATTTATCATTTTGTTTCAAAATAGCGAAGTAAAAAGTTTTTTATTTTTTGATTTCTATTCCAAACCTACTTCTGAGATAAAAATCTATTCTAAAAATAAAAACAATGAAATAATTTTTTCAAACAAATTTCTATTTCAAAAACAAGTTTGGAATATAAATAAACTAGTTATCATGCATGCTTGTAATGACTAGTGCAAGTGACAAAGTAGGTCATAACGAGGCTGCATCAGCTCCCTGACAAGGAGTAGGGCCTCTTTGATATACGCGGTTGGCAAAGGTTATCCTGTCGGGAACCCTATGTTGGACCAATTTGTTCTGTATCTGCCTTCCTGCCTCCCTCTCTCTCTCTCTCTCTCCGTGTCCGTCCTTTCACGGATTCACTCAACATTCGCCTTGGGCTTCCATCTGTACTAGAGAGAACCTCTGCATGTTTACCAAGGACTCGCAATTTTCGTTACTGGTGCTTGGTTTTATGTCTCTCAAACTAACATAAATATAGAGTTATTGGACAACTCTAAGATAGTGGAATTGGTCCTAATTCCTTGCTGTAGAGTTAGATATGATTCAGACAAGGTATTTCACGAATCCAATAATTGCGGAAATTTGGATCAAAGACATTTGAGATGAGAATTAGACGAGTCGTGGCCAGCCAAGAGAGCAGATTGTGTCAACAAAAAAAAACAGTTTTTGTAGGAGTAAAATACAGTTATTAGATTTGGATTACACAAAGATCCAACCTGGTTGTTGCCGATGATTGGCGACGATTGGCAGCAAGCGGTGGGCGGCGGGGGCGGTGAATGTGAGTGGGTGGCCGACTAATAAAGAGGACGAGTGTTGAGAAGAGTTTTTATTTCATTTTTTTTCATTAGAATTTTAAAAATAAAAATTTTAACTTTTTATTTCTATTCCAAACCTATTTTTTTGACTAAAAATTTATTCTAGAAATAAAAAAAAAAAATTATGTACCAAAATGAATTTCTATTTTAGAAGTCTCGAATAGAAAAATTAGTTAGGAATACACATGAAATGGTTGTCATGTGTGTCATTATGAGCTTTGGAGACAAAAATGAACAAGAGGATTCGGTGGTTCTTTTTCGTTTTTGGAAGAAAGAGATAAATGTGAGAGATGGGGACCCTTTGAAAAAGTAAAACCGATCGTGAGCTTAACCACTTTGTAAAACACAGGAAAGATCGTGAGGTCTCCTTTTTCCTTGCATTCCATGATCTCTGCCACCTCGTCCAAACACCACGATGAGGAAGCATAATCTTCAAAGAAAATAATGATGGTGATGCGTGATTTCTCAATTGCCTTCTCAAGTATCGATCATATTTACTCTCCTTTTCTAAGTTCCTCGCTATCAATAAAAGTGTAGATCCCTTTCAGATCAAGAGCTCCATAGAGATGATCGATGAAATTGTTGCAGACATCCGTGCCTCTAAACTCAAGAAAACATGATAAATCCTTTGGGGTTTCCACGAACAAGCCATTAGACAATGGAATTCAATAATCAGAAGCGACTCTTGGCTTAAGATTTGGCACAGTAATTTCGGGTAGTTCCTTCCCCACTTGATCTTCTTGGGTTTTATGCTAAGAAAACAGAGATGTATGGCTTTTTTCTAGTACTTTGGAAAACGATGGTGCTTTAGGGTGGACCAAGACACCCGAAGGTGTGAACACATGGACTTATTTTCACCTAAAGACTGTACACCACCGCGTTATTCGGACGGTGTGATTGACGCAAGGTTCTTTGTGGCCGACAAAAGTAGGGAATAGTGCAGATCAGTACTGGCCCTAGCTTTTTTGTGGTTGACAAAAGTAGTGAATGGCCTACAAAAGGAGTGGATGGTGTAGATTAGTACCGGTCCCAGCAGACTCAATTATTGTACGCACCGACAAGCAACTCCAGGCCATAGGTTCCCTCATAAAAACAGCCTCGGTGGCTTCCTCGAAATTTCCATCCCCAAGAAATAGTTTTTTCCTTGCTATATAAGAATTTACCACCACAAGGCCACTCAAGACATATATAATTACACGCATAATAGATTCTGCCAGCAAAAAATAATGTTAGACGTAGTAATAGTAGTAGAATTTTGGAAAAACACGGTGCTTAAGTATGGACCAAGATTGGCTATAGGTATAGACAGATGGGCTTTATTTTCACTAAAGACCGCACACGAGCTTCGAGAAAATAGCTTTGATCTGTTTAGTCTTCATTTTCACTTTTGTAATTGAAGTACCGCATGTCATAAGGTTAGCTTCACCACGCCCGATCTTTAAAAGCCATGAGCCAACTTGACCCCACTGCCAACCACGAACGTGCAATATCTCGGAGATCAGGGACTGTGAGAGAGTCACGAGCTCCACTGCGGTAGACAACAATAATGGCACTGTGATGGCATTAACGAGTGGCGGCAATGGCACTGTACCGGTGTGGACGGCAACTGAGTATGGAAGGAGAAGATGATGAAGATGAAAGGGAAAAAATAAAAAATAAAAAATAATTTAGAATAATTTTTTTAATCCATTTTAAAATTTTCAGGTATTTGCAGGGTCGCTACCCTAAAAATTATGATCTAGTTAAAATACGAGCTCCTATTAACTCATCGAAACCAAAAACAAATTGAAAACAATGAAGAGTTGAAGACTAATGTTCTTGTGCTCCCAATGCAACAAAGGTCCAATGTTCTCTGTGCTAAGCCAGTTCCTCCCGGTGCTGCAAGCAACTGCTAAAGGGTGACTGCCAGTTCCTCTCGCGCCAATTGTAAGTCATCCTTTCACCTGCAGCTTTCCCAAACGGAAGTGGTTGTTCGCATCTGGTAAGAGAACTCTCTCGTGGGAGATCTGTGGCGAAATTCTCAAGCATATTAGAGTCCATGGCGGAATACCTTCATAAATTGGTGGACCAAGAGAGAAAATTAACAGTAAAAACATATATATCAAAGAACATCAACCACTAGCACAACCAAGAATGTTGCATCTGTAAGAGTTTTCTTGACGTGGGCTACATTAATTGAGATTATAATTTACTATTTTTATGGAACTAATCTAATAAGGTAAGATATAAAATTTCTTAATAATCGAATATGAGTCTGGTTTGTATGAGCCGAGTTGGATCTAACACAAGATGAGAGAGCTTGTCCAAAACTCTATAAATAAGCTAAGATCTCTCCTCTAACCCTCACTTTTCGCCGTTCTAAAAAAAATACACTACTACCTCACATAAAGAACGTTCGTGAGGGGCAGTCTCATTGAACCAAAGTATCGAGGGCGGTAGAGGAGAAGATCTTTAGCGCCGAGGGTTCGGATTGCTGCCGTTCTACTTCGAGAATCATGGATTCCAAATTAGGTACGCAAATCTTCGCCTTCTCCTCCTAGATGTTTGACTTTCTAGCTATATCAATCTTGTGAAGTCGTTTCGATGGCTTATATTTGGTATCAGCGTCGGTATAACCTAGAACTCGAACATAAGGAATTTCCCCTATTTTGAAAATTTTATATGTTGAAACTTGATTTCGATTGTATATTTGGATTCGTCTTGTCGAGCTGAGTGTTTTTGTGGGTGGCACGCCTATGGGGGAGGCCAAATCCGCTACCCAGGGCCATTTTGAACTTAACCTAGCTTAGGACTGTTTTGCCTGTTTTTGTGATTTTTTGTCATGTGAAAGTGAATTTTGATCACATATTTGAATTTCCTCTCATCGATATGAAGATTTTGATGGGTGATATGCCTCCAGAAGAGGTCGCAAACCACCTCACACACTTGCATGCGCTAAGGAGGTGCTCAAAGTTGGCACCTCAATTCAATTCAATTAGGAATCGTCATTAATTTATTTTACTTGTATCAACTAGATATTCATAAATTGAGACTTACTTATGCTAGAAAAATCAAATGCACTTTCAGTACATTTTATTTTTAATTCAAAAATGTTATGCAAGTTGTCTTGATCAATTTTAAACCTAGATCACTAACATAAGCTTCACAGGTGACAGGGTTACTTAGGTTTCTCATTAGATCTAGGTGCATCCATTCTTCCTGTTGAATCTCCTTTTGCCTTTGCACAACTAGGTAAGGTCTCTGAAGTCATGATCCTTTGCTCACCTCTTCTGCAAAAATGTGAGAGGTCCCGTCATTTGGCTAGGCAAGGCCTGTCACTCTAATCAAGTTGGCCACCAGTGAGGGTTTGGTTCTAGATGGAACGATGGGTACGCCATGACGGCACATTTTCTGGAGTTTTGCAGTGGGCTAAGGTGCGGGTTTGTGTCGGACCTCAATGTGGTGAGGGAGCAATCATACTTCAATGCGACCTTTGAGATCCTGCTTGGCCAGTATATGGATTAACTTTGGGAGATGTATATAATGTCACAGTATGAGACCATTGTCGTAGAACCAACATTAACACCAAAGCATGGCATATTAATTCAATCAATCATGTGACTATGAGACAAAATAAGACTGTCTGGGGAGTAGTTTTCTTTTTTCCTCATCTATAAATATATGAATCAATAAAATGCCGAGGAAGTACCGAAGCAAGAAAGATTATTTATGCTTCAATGTGCATGAGCTTGTATTTTCATTGCATCTTTGGATAGATCTCTCTCTCTCTCTCTTAACCCTGAATAATTTTACCCAGGTTTAGAAAGTTGTCTGTGAAAGCATATAACCTTAAAAATTTTAAAGAGGTCAAAAAAAAAAAAAATAAATAAAAGGAACCAGTGTTCCATCTGTTTGCAAAGATTAGCATTTCTCCTGATGTCACCACAATTTTGTTTTTCTTTTTTGATTTTCGGCTAGCAAGTCATCAAATCTAATGAACAACACGGGTTTTACATGCACAAAAAAGTTAGGAAATGGTTTCATTTACCACATCGGTTAGACTGTGAAAAATCACAGTGGATTTCCAAATATATGGGAGGAGTGACAAGTAATCCAATATTCAATAAACATGTCAAAATTTGCGTATGAGCATTCTCTATCACCAAACTTTTCTAAATCAGTCGACTTATAGCTACTAACATAGGAATTGTCTTTGATGTGCCGCGGGTTTAAAGTTTGAACTAGACCTGATCACCATGCGGACCTAGACGGGCTCGGCCGAAGCTACTCGTGCTCAGACTTTCCAGGGACCTTCCCTAGGCCCCAGCCCGCCCAATGCAAAAACATGTATTTCGGAAGCTAGCCCGATACGCAACATTTATTTATGTTTAATTGACAACAAAAAAAAAACGAAACATGAGTGGAAATAATTACCAGAGAATTTGTGGTGTTTTGCGTTACTATGCCCGTATGTGATGTCTTTTTTTTTTTTTTTTCTTTTTCATATAAGAATTTGGCCCCTCTTTTTCTTTTAGTCTTTAAAATATTCATGCATCAAGGTAAGAAAATCGATGAAGATATTCTCACAATATTTTTGAGGGTTAGGCTTGAAAAAACAGTTTGCCGTTTCACTCCATGTTTTGGGATTGATAATGTAAGAAATTCAACAATCTAAAATTGGTATACATGATTTAGAAATACCTATCCTTAAATAAAAACACGTAGCTGGTTTAGACAAACATCGTTCTTGAACTGATCAAAACAAATAAAATCGTACGAATTCGAGAGTAGGTCTTTCTGTCCTTCTTCTCCTTTGGACGGCTCATTGGATAAACAGTAAGTGTATGAAATTAGGAGAGGAGAGAGGACTATAACATATTATACTAACCTATATTGACCATTCAACTATGATCACTGTAACTAAGATGTGCTAAGCCCAATATAATATGATTACATGAACGAACTTGGTGATTTAGCATAGTCTCGTTTTATTAACTTTATAACAATCTATTTCACAAACTAAAATATTGTGCAATTAATGTTAACCCACATTCATAAGTATTTTCAACATTCTTTCACTTGGGCAACGTTAGTTGCAAGACATTTTTGAAAAAACTAAATTTTATAAAATAACTCGAAGGCTTCTAAAACATTAAACAACCACCACCAACAAAAACAACAACATCGAACCATAGCCATCATAACGCCTCTCTCAATCAATGTCAGACAACCATGACTACAAATGCTATATGCTATTCTATTGGGATGGGTCAATGTGATGACATGACCGAAAATAACATTTCTTCATGTGATCCATTAATGCTATTTTAAAGTCCGGTCCTCCTTTGATTTCTATGTAAATCTGTGTACTTCAAAAAATGTCAGAGAGACTCAATTGACACTTATGCCTCATATGTCTCTTATGATATTAACCTTGTGGTAATATTTTATGTTATTTTTCTTGAAGATATCCTTTTAGCAAAACCGTCGTACCCAAGATGGCCATCCAATCTCGAGACTTCTTATTAGAATTAGTAATACCTTATACACATTTAAAAAAGAAGAAGATCAACATGAATAAATATTAACGCATGTATTTATCTAATAATTTAAGCTTTAGAACAGTTACAATAATCTCAAAATCTCACATTGTGTCAAAGCAATAATTCATAAGTTTAAATCTTCTAGACCTTAGTAATGGTGCAATTGTCCCCCAAAATCTCACAAGATCAATGATGTACTCAGTCCTTTGATCAAAATCAATTAACATTTCCAAAATCTTCAAACGAAAAATAAATTCTCAAGTTCCCGCTATCCAATCATTAATCTTTTGGTATTGTAATGCACCTGCAAAGATTTCTCATTGTTTCTATGAATAAATATGCCATAAAATGATTTCAATTGATTTTCAGTACCTTCTAGATGGTACCAACTATGAAATGTCAAAACATAATAACCAGCATGATAATATAAGTAACTCCCACTAATAAAAGCAATTCTATACAACACTTTACTATACTTGTAAAGAATGTTAAAAGAAGCAGCCGAAAACGTTAATGGTGTTGAAGCTTCCGATTTAAAAGCATGTCACAACTTACATTTCAAAATACCTTTTTTTTTACATTGGTAACCACTGTTACCAAAGATATGCATGAATTCCCTTGAGAATCTTCAAATATTGACTCTTGCTATGTCAAATATTTAACATGCTGCAAAACATGCAAGTTAGCAAGCCGAGCCTACTAAAAATATACCAAATGTAGGTTCGTCAAAAGTTGAATTTAGTGATTCGTATTAAATCCAAATAATCATTAGTTCTGGTTTTGACCCAAATTCAAATTAAAGTTTGAGAAGTACTGCTGACTTTTAAACTTACCATATTTTTCACAAAACATCAAACCTTTTAGAAAAGGTAGTCAGGCAAGAAAGTTTCTTTCTAACAACCTGAGTTTCATTTCAAAAACATCATCCTTTATAAACATACCATGCTATTTAGAGAAACGTATTAAATATAATTTGGTACTTGACAAGTTGTAAAGAACTTGGAGGAAGGAGCATCAAATCGAACTCTTCCAATATTCGAAACCGCTCATATGCTGTCAGATTTTACAGAGTCGATGATTTCTTCCCCTTACTCAAAAAGGAATGAAGCGTCATCAATAAATACGACAAAACTATATTGCCAACGAAACCTTGAGATCTAGAGATGCCATCTTCCTTCCCGGAAACCTCCTTCCCCTCAACGTTTGCCGTCGATGCCGGCAACCATCTCCGGATCTCCATCACAGTCTCGGTTCTCCATGGAACCAATTCAATTTCATTACCGGCCTCTCCATTCCCTACCGGATCACTGTCACTCACACGCACGCCATAATCACTCAAACGCAGTGCATAGGAACAGGAACGTACTTGGATAAACAAGCGCCGCAATCAAACCAGTGCCTCAGAACTTAGAGACGGAATGCTTGGACCATCATTTTGAATGCCGATTCCTCTCGTCAGTGGCTATTGTGATCGAACGCAGCAAAGAAACATGCCAAATACAAAGAAGAGACGAAAAGAACAGAACACGTTCAGAATCAATCCTGATGATGATGAGACATAACCCGAATCGAATCAATGCACCAAGAAAATAATGAGTCTACGTCTGCGCATCTTCAGTTCGAACGAAACCGCAATCTATTCAATGTCAGTGACTAAGAGGCATATTATCAAACACTCGGTGGTCAACAAATCGGGAAGTAAAATTACGCTGTCTCAGGCTCGAATTCACCGCCTGATTCGAAGCAGATCAACCAGCAGCACCCGGAGAAAGGCAACAATCCAATCGCGCCCAACGCGTGCTTGAATCCTAAAAGAAAGAACATCGATTTCAATCGAAATCTATCGAAAGCAGAGCAAGGATAATAGATATTAACCAAGCCCGTGACGTTTGCATTGCGATGAACGCTCGAATCGGCAACAGGATCTTTTACGGTTCAATTCCAACGAACGCAATCTCCCGTGCCGTTAAGTTTTGTGGATCACCAATGGTGCCTGAAGGTAGCAAGTCCTCGTCAGGGAGGCGTTTTTGGTTAAATCTCTGGCTAGAGGAGACAGATTTCCCCTTGAAGCCTGTGAAACCCCTTTTTATATACTTTTATGTAGGGATGACCAAATTGAAATGACCCTAAAGTGGAGGGCTTGTAAATTTTAAAATGTTCCGAATAAATAAACAAAACACGGGAGATATGTGACATGTGTATGTGTTTTTCCTTACTATCCATTGTTATTGTTGATTAAGTGTTGAAAATTACATGCTTCCACATATGCTTAATGGAAAGATAAGAATCTATGGGACGGTAATGTCTCTTAAGATATCACAAATTAATCCCAATGTGGCAAATGTCACATTCCCACGACGAGGGTAAGGTCCGGGACATGACATCTACCATGTAAAATAAGACATGATACTACAAAAAAGACACGATGCAAAGTAAAAATGAATATTTTATACTTATATCAAAACAAAAAAAATTTTCTGTAAAACCTTTTTGAAATTTTTGAAACTTATTAAAAAATGTCAATGTCTATCAAATTTCAAGAACCATAGTTATTTCATAAGTAGTATTAAAATAATATGAAAAATTTGTGTTACAAAGTTCAAGAAGATTTCTACTATTACATATACAAATTGTCAATAACTATTAAATTAGCAAGAAAGAAAGAAAGAATCAATTATGAGAGCAATATATGATAATAAATGATATTTAAGTAGGCCACGACGTTTTACCACTATGAAAAAAGCACAACTAGAACCGGTAACGACTAGAACCAGCACATCCTCAACCTCAAAATACAGTCCCTTTTTAACTTAATATTGATTTCATGGTGTCTCCATAACACTAAAATCACTTTATTTTCTCTAAAAAAAAAAAAAAAAAAAAAAAAAACTCCTCCTTAAAGAAGTCCACGAAATTTTTTTTTTTCCAAAATAGGACTTTTAGATAAAGGAGACTTTCCAGTTATGGACCAAAAATGTTGTGCATCTTTTGTACCTTCGAAAGGTTGTGTTCAAATGGTCATAGTGATGAAAAGTTGTATTTTTGTATTTGACCTGGTTAAGTATCTTTAGAAAATAAAAATTCAAACTCAATAACTAGCATGATCAAAATTACAATCAAGAAGAGAAAAAAATGAAAACAAATCACTTTCTCTTTACGTAAAATATCAAGAAATTGATGAAAACCGTCTTATACAAATATGAGGAATTTTGGGGATGAGAGCATATTTCAATTTTAAAAGTTGGAACGCTCTCCCTTACTCATAGGATTTTTCAGAACACTAAAGGGTAGAAACATGCAAGTCGAAAGAGATTTGAGCACACAATATTGGATTTCCTACTTTATCACATGAAAAGTTTTATAAAATCATTGTCAACTATCATAGAAGCGCAAGTTATCAAATAAATGGGCATTTTAATATTTAACTATCGTAAGAAAGGGCTCATATTAGTACGTCTTACCGATAATTTTAGAATAAGTTCTTCATTACAGTAAAATCACTAAAGTTTCATGCTTTTCTTTTTCTATTTGCCATGCATGGCTTGGGTAGCCAAGCCAGTATATATGTAAATTGAAAGCGCAATAAATTCACTTGTATCAAAACCCTTCCTGGTACTGGCCACGATAAAATGGGCTCTAGCAATCCCTAAAAGACCCAACTAATGTCAACAAAGTCCTCCTGCTCCCTCCCAACGATCAAAATGGGCTCTAGCAATCCCTATTTGGTGGAGCCCACAATGGTGCCCTAAGGTTCTTCGTAGCGCTTGACCATTGCATGGCCGGGGCCGTGCCACCATCAGACCTCCGCGCTGCCAATGAAGATGCCAAGTCGATGGCGTTGGAAACAATAGCCGACATATCCTCGAACATGATCACAACTGTACAAACTTTTGATCTAACCCAAATGAAACCCAATGAAACTTGATTTACATGTGAACATCTAAACTAGATCCAGGAATGGAGCATCTCTTATTTGAGTAGAGTCTTGAATTTTTACTTTTGTTAGAATACATCTATGAATATATGTATGCATTGTATGTTTGGCCTCTTTTGTAGACTTCAGCCCCACTTCCATATTATAATCTTGACTCATTAGAATATGAAAAGACAAAACGACAATAAAAAATTCAAAATTTTAAAATCTACATTTGAATTAGAAAAGGAAAATGATAGAAAGCATATTAAAAACACAAAATTTTTATGCGTGGAATGCAGTTGAGTGATAAGCCTTTTTTTCTTGCCAATTAGTTACAATTTTTTTTTAAGTAAAGCAACTATATGATCATCACTTCTCCATTTCTTGCATATTTATATCTCTGACACTATTACTTGAACAAATTACTCTACTAATACCCAATAAACTTCGTCACATTTAGAAAAAAAGGAACAATAAACTTGTGTGTAATGGTTACACAAAGGCCCTTATCTTCCATTGGTTTGAAGATCATTACTACTCATTCTCTTAAATCAATGGTGGAGTTGGCCACCGCCACCATCGATCGCCAGTCCATCGCCATCAAAAAGAAAAAAATTTGTGTTGTTATCAAACGAATTTCTATTTTTAGAGTATAAATTTTGTGTTGTTATCAAACGGTTATTTTTGATTAGAAACTCTTCTAGAAATAGAAATAGAAAAATCTATTTCTCTTCTAGAACCTATTTCTGGAACATAATGGTTATCATTCACCCCCTTATGACCTAACATTGAATCTCTCGGTCTGGGATATCATACCGGCCTGTCAAATGAGTGGTTAGGTCGAAATGGTCCAATCCAAATTAACCCATTTTTATGTATTACCTAACTTGAGTCTAACTCAAACCTAGCCCTACCCATATTACTAAAACACATAAATACCCATACCAAAATATATTTAACCCATTTTAAGCTCTTCATAAGAATATGTTACTTGGATCGATTATTTTATCAAATTAAAAACTAAATTAACTAAAAATTATTTGTGAGTAAATGAAAGAAAAAAAAAAACCTAAAGATTGAAATGCACATAAAGAACTAAAAAAAATATGCATGTGTTATGATGTTGTTGTCTGTTGTAATAAATTTTCGAAGTTTGAATGGCCCTTTTTTAATCTTATGATTCACTTGGTCACAAAAAAAAAAAAAAAAAAAAAAATCTCATGATTTACTTCAGTGGCAAAAAGAATTCCAAAATACTAATATAAAAAAATAAAAGTTAAAAAGCTAATTTCTTAAGAAAAGGGCAAAAAGGAAATTGTAAAACACAAGACAACGCCATGGCGTGGCATAGCATTCTCCTTGTGGAGATTGCAGAGTGTCGTCTTCTTCCCCAAACAGCATATGCACGCCTCTTCCTAAGCATAGTCATTGGTCACTTTGTCACGCCAATACTACCCTAACCACACTGCCACCCTCATCAGGTCGTCGCCTTTTCAACTCGAGTTCAAGGACCTTCGGAAAACCAAGCTCAATACCATAGTCAAAGTAGGTGGAGGTCCTCGGCCTCATATTTGAAGCCATAGAGGTCCTTGACCTCAAATCGGAGGTTGCGAACCTCCACCGGAGGTGATTTGGAGGTCCAAGACCTCGACACCGAGGCTGCGGACCTTCTCGTCAGCATTAGATTTGAGAGATTTTGAGTCTTGGGGGGGAGAGATCTAAAACTGAGAACAGAGGATTATTGCGGTGCTCAACAGACGAGCAATTGCAATGAGTGATGGAGGAAGATAATGCGCGAGCAACGAGCGACGGGGACAATGGCGATCCTAGGAGCCCCGTAGGTTACATTTTGGGTTTACGTTAATAACTTAAATGGGTAAATTAAGGGTTGGTTGCAAACCCATATAGACCCATATCAATTGAGGCTTTAATGTTTCAAACCCATTTTGATTTGTTTTTAAAATTTTAAGTGACCTATATTCAACTTGGGCACCCTAAAATTGAGTTAATAAGTGGGTTTCTGACCCCTGTTTCCACCCCTACTCACAAGAAAACATCACCTATTATATTGTGAACGAGCATCCACAGCACATTATGAAATTCCTCATATTAGAGTACATGCTAGGGAAAATCTCAAATGTCCATGCATGTGCCACTTGGGTGGCTAAGCATTTACAGCACAACATGAGTATTTTCTCATTAACCCTCACAAAGTTATTACATACCAAACACCTTTTCTATGCATATCTACCGTGGCCACTCTAAATAAGATACAAAACTTTATATATTTTAGCGAATCAGAAAACTTAATCTTTAACATCGAATTTATCAATCTTATAAGCCCAAGCAAAAATATAGACATGTATGCAAGAGAGAGTATATAACTGACGCACCATATTAAAGTAGTTTTTTAGCTCGTTGCTTCCAGAAAATTATGGATGCATACACTTTATTTGGATTTTTCTCAGAGAAATGTACCATAAACCTATGATAGACAAATAGGACATGGTGCGTGGAACACAATGCAAGAACATGTTGGATGTATGCCTTAAAACTACCATATAATAGTTATATGTTAGGGTTTCAGTTATACTATCATTATTATTATTTAATTAATGGCAGTGACGTATTCATTCATTTGTCCAATTATTTTATATTCACGAATGATTCCATAAGATCAGTTGCAACTAAACCTATTCTTGAGACGTTAAGAATATATGTGACAGGTTCATAGTTAGACTGAATCTTTAAACCGTTCTCGGTCGATGGATTATTGAGTGGATATTAATAATTCTGTCGAGACCGGTGTGTTCTTAATTTCACCATTTAGTATTGGATACAATAATATATGAAATTCTAGATCCAAATTCTCACAACACAGGTAATATTACAACATGAAATCAACATGCTAGAACTGATATTCAACGTCAAACAGAACCCTCTAACTAATTTTGAGCATTACCAAGTGAAGTTGTGGATTGCACTACATGATTTCTGGTTCGGGAAAAGTGCCAAAAAAGTCCTAAACCTTTTGTCTTTGTGCCGATTTAGTCCTAAACCTTTTTTTGGTGTCGATTTAGTCCTAAACCTTTTTACGTTGTGCCAATTCAGTCATTTCCAGACAATTTTGGCCGGATTTTGCTGACTAGACGTCGGCCGGCTGACGTGGTCTGATCGGCGCTAACGTGGACAACTTTTAATAATATTTTTAAATTTTTTTCTTTTTATTTTTTTCTTTTTCTCTTCTTCCTCCAGCCGATCGCCGGACCTCGCCGGACCTGGTTGACAAGGTTGACCTCGCGACCTTGCCAATGGCCGCAAGGTCGACCTCGACCTCGCCGGCCACCTCGCCAGTGGCCACAAGGGCAACCTCTCGCTGGGCGGCGATGCTCGCCCTCGCTGGATCTAGCGAGAGTCGAGCCTCGCGATGGGCAGCGAGGCTCACCCGCCTGACACGAGGCCACCTCAAAGCCTGGGCGGTGAGGGACGATCCTTGCCCATGGCCGACAAGGGCAAGCCCCGCCAACTCGGTGCTGATATGACTAGTATAAGTACTTAGAGGGGGGGTGAATAGGTATAACGAGTAATTTCTAATGATAATCGCACAATACTAGACAGTTGATAGAAATGAGACAATTTTTCTTCGTCAATAAACAAACAACGATCAAAGTAAGACTGAGAGTAGGGAAGAGAAAATTGAACACGAGGTTTATAGTGGTTCGGGGCTTATTTCAAGCCTCACGTCCACTCTTTCGCCTCGGCCCCTGGCTGGATTCCACTATGAACAAAGAGATATTACAGCATTGTTCTTTCTTGATTTCTTGGTGTAGAAGATCTACCACACTCTCTCAATGTATCACTAAGTATAGACTCTCTTTGTGTGTAAAGTTTCGCTCAATATGAATCGACTAATAATCAAGGAGCTTCAGACTCTGGAATTTCTCTATCGAGCACTTACTAAAATAACTGGAACGTCTTCTTTTTATACTCCTTTATGCCATCATACCCGTTGGCACTTACCAAAGGAATTCTTCCAATTTTCCCATTGGACAGAATCAATTAAGAAGGTCATTCGAGCTATTAAAGGAATATGTCGATAGCCCATCAATCGATCGCCTTCGTCGCTAGATTAGAAACCGTCACAATGAGAATAGTCTTGAGTCTTGAGTCTTATGTGCTGAGTCGGTGATCTGAAAGTCTTAGGACTCTAAGTACAAGGGTCTGTACAGTTTCCAGACTAGACTGATAGAAATGTTTTGTCAGCTTCAAAACACTCTAGAGAGATTTCTCCAACAGGTGCAAGGAGGCGGCCTGGGGGGCGGCAAGGAGGCTGGGGTGAGGGTACAGGGACTGCTGCATCATCGCATGTTGCCTCAACCTCTGCTGTTACTGCTACTGCATCTTCCTTCAGCTCAAGCTACCGCGTCGAATTTAGGGCTCGAGGTCGAAGAAGAAGAAGAAACGAAGAACGAAGAAAATCGCGAAGGACAAAAAGAAGAGAAAACGAAGATGAAAACAAGATGAAACCCTCGGAGGAGAGGGCGCGTATGGAGATGAGATTACAGAGCGACGCGGAGAAGGAGGGAGGGAGAGAGACTCGATCCTCGCCAGATCCGGCGAGGGCGAGCCTCGCCGCCCAGCGCGAGGCCGCCCTTGTGGCCACTGGAGAGGTGGCCAGCGAGGTCAAGGTCGACCTTGCCAGCCGTCGCCTTTGGCCAGTCGCCAAGGTCCGACGATCCGGAAGGAAGAAGAGGAGAAAAAAAATTTAAAAATCAAAAAAATTAAAAATTAAAAAAATTCAAAAATATTAAAATATTATTAAAAGTTGTCCACGTCAGCGCCGATCAGGCCACGTCAACCGGCCAACGTCTAGTCAGCAAAATCCGGCCAAAATTGGCTGGAAAGGACTGAATTGACACAACGTAAAAAAGTTTAGAACTAAATCGGTACCAAAAAAAAGGTTTATGACTAAATCAGCACAAAAACAAAAGGTTTAGGTCTTTTTTGGCACTTTTTCCTTTCTGGTTCTATTATTCATTTCGAATCTTCAAGTTCGAAGTTCTTTATGCACATATTATATTAGGACACGAAATTTAGGGTGTGCAAGAATCAGCATGGGTAACAAAAGCGATGCAATGATTGTGCAAAATAACAAGCAAAAAGGTCAAGATTATGCATCGACTGGATTACGAACTCATGTGCAGTTGCTTTTGATGCCGCATGTAGGAAATTCAAAAAAATTATGTATAAAATTTAATATACCTAGCCTTGAATCGAAAAAACGTAACTGATTTAACCAATCATCGTCCTTTAATCAATCAATACAAATGACGTTGTACGAATTTGAGACTAGATCTTCCTCTCATTCTCCTCCCTTAGACAGGTCTATATGGATAAATGGTAAGAACATCATATTAGGAGGGGTAAGACCATAGCCTATTTATGTAGCATTTTCTAATAAACCATCTATCGCGAGTCATTGTTAAAATACTAATCTATCCCGACTGCCCAATTACATTATTACTGTAATCGAGATGTATCAAGGTCAATATAATATAATCCCATAACATCACTTGGGCAACATAGCATCCTCATATATCTTATGCACTGTATGACAAACTATCTTTCACATATTATAAGACTGCTGTTAGCCCACACTTATAAGAAATTCTAACATATTATGGTCCAAAATTACCATCAACCTGTTCGTTTTAGAATATGAGTCTTTTAGGCAAATGTTGTGGTGTTTTATGATGCTTTACTAGATTGGATTGTCACGGTTACTAGCTTAATAAATATTCAAATTTTGACTTTCTATTACTGGAAGAAAAAAAGTCTCTCGTTCAAGATTTAAAAAGTAAGGAAAGCACACTTATGCTCCGTTTATCTCATGGAAAACATCTTTTAGGAAAACATTTTCCTCATTTTTTGGCTTTTTGGATCGGATAGGAAAATGAGTCAATGAAAAATGCTTTTCTAATCAATGGAAAACCTATACTTAGATTCAAGAGACTAATTTCCTCTTTCAAAAAATTGGATATCATTTTCTGAAATATATAACTAGATATCAGCTCTTGTACCAAAAACTCTGTACTTGGGCATGAGAACTTCAATGCTTGTTCCCAAGCCCTTGGCCACGAACTTGGGTCTGGAGGCCAAAATTGAGGCCACTAAGGTGAAGCCAAGGTCCAAAGAAGCCGGGCCAAGAACCTTAAAGCACGAATGATAATCATTCTAGTCAGAAATTGATTTCTGGAAGAGAAATAATTTTTTTTTAATTTCTATTCATAAATGAGTTTCTGAGCAAAAATTCGTGTTTGATAACAACACAAAATTTATGTTCCCGAAATAGAATTTTGTTTGATAATGACACAAAATTTTTCCCTCTCAGGGGCGGCGGATGGCAACCGGCGGTGACGGGTGATAGCAGGCGGCGGTAGCAGATAGTGGTGAACAATGACTAACGGCGATGGACGTTGGGTGGGTGGTCAACTAGTAGAGAGGACAAGCAATGAAAAGAGTTTTTATTTGTCATTTCTATTCTAAAAATAGAAAAGTAAAAAAAAAATTGCTTCTCATTTCTATTCCAAATCTATTCCTCGATTAAAAATTTGTTCTAGAAATAGAAAAATGAAATTGCATAACCAAACGAATTTCTATTCTAGAAACGATTTTGGAATAGAAAAATTATTCTGAAACACAAATAGAATGGTTGTCATGCACACCCTTAGTGTCTAGGTCCGAGCTTAGGTCCACACAGAGCTTAGGCTTGGGCACCAATGCTAGTGCCTAAGACCTCAACACCTTGGCCGAGTTCCATAGAGGCCGGGCCTATGACCCTAATATCCTTGCCCGGCACCCTAGCCTGTGTCTATAGAAGCCGGGCCGAGACCTCGATGCTCATGCTTGAATCCCTAGCACCTGGGTCAGTGTCCACCAAGGTAGGATCTGGAACCCTAATGTCTGAATAGTGTGTATTTATTTAAGAAAATTATCACATTTTCTTTACCAAATGATGAAAAACATTTCTCAATTCATTTTAAGAATATGGTCAAATATAGAAAAATATTTTCATTTTTTTGGAAAATGACAACCTGAAATTTTTCTTCAAAAAATGTCACATTTTCGATAAAACAAATAGAGCCTCGAGGAATAAGCAATTGCCAATTGCCCCTTGACTGAACAAAATATTTAGATTTTTATGTACTTTTGGAGCCATCACTTGACCCATCTCAACCAAACACAATTGGTATAACCACGAGCTTAAAACTAGTGAACGCAATTCGTTGCTAAGAAAACCATGCGAAAAATCATTTACTTCTGTTATCATCATTAGGGATCACACGTGACATAATCCAAAATTATGAAGCTCAAACCTATCAATTGCATGACTAGAATTACCTCAATGTTTGAAAACTCAGAAAGAATTAAGCTACATGTATATGATAAAATTAGCATCATAAAAGTGATGGGTACATAATGTTATTCCTAAGCCTCTCAAACAAGTAAGTTAAGTTAGGTTTGGATCACTTGAAAATGATCTAACCCAAAACAACTTATTTAACTCATATTGACTCATTTTTATGCAATATAATTTTAACGACCTATACTTGACTTGCCCAAACTCCAATTCATTCTCAACCCAATCTGGGCTCCAATTCTAGTAATTTTCTTCTTAAAGATCGATGAAGTGAATATTTACAAATAGTTAGTGAATTGAGAGCTTGAAGACAAATCTGTAATATGATGACTTTGAATTAATCGAGTTTCAACAATCAAATCGAGCTTTATAGTGAGAGATCAAATCAAGCGGGACAATCATAAAACTTGCCCCAAATTGATTTCACTCCGCAACACAGCACAGAGAGGAGGGAAGGAGAAGGAAGAGAGAGAGAAGGGAGGGAGGGAGGGAGGAGGACACCGCAACTTTGAACAAATCAAGCTTCAGCAGCCGAATCGAGCAAGAACCATATAATTTGCCCCTAAGTTCGCCAGCTCAAACCAAGAACAAAGATCTCAACTGCACCTCTTGGTAATTCATTTATAGAAACCGACATAAAATTGTCTGAAAAAAAGCACAAAGAGCTCATATAATATAAATTCATTTTATACATCCTTGACCTTATAATACACAGCATAATACTTTTTGAAGGTCCTAGGCATATACACCGCAACAGGAAGGCGAACAGATCCGATGATACATGTGATAATTAATCGATCTTCACCAACCTGACACTTTCATTGCGCTTGCATTTTTATTCATGCCCCTACTTCTTATTAGCCTCTGACCTTATTTTATTTAAATAATTATTCCTGGGCCTCGCAAGCGACATATTAAATTTGTGCGGGCCCATGTAATCTACAATCTTACTTGTGCCCGTGCACATATTAGAATATAATGGACTCCTCACTCATCAGCAAAAAATCACTACAGATTCAATCCCTGACATGGATAATTATGCTGCAATGGAAATGGGCGTGTTCCCCACCCATTAAGACCTAGATGTAGTTAAGCATAAATTTTGTCGTAAACTATTTTAACAATCTGATAATCAACTTAAAGCATGAAATGGACTTGGGATCATAGCTGCAACCCTTAGTAAACACATGAACATCTGGACAAAAACTGATTTGGACGTGCATCACGCTTCCTTTCCCAGGTCTCTTGATGAAGTTCTGAAATTGGAAAAGCAGTAAATGTCAGCTAACAGTGCAGTGAATCATTTGAAAACACTTTATGGGATGCTAGATGTTCAACTACATCAACTGTTTCTAACATCATACTCAAACAGGAGAGAATCTTATTATATGCTAGAATCAGCACCAATGATTTCACATCCGAATTTGCACTTTACATGTAAAATACAATGAGTCACAAAACTATAGTCCAAAAGTTATTTTGAGATGAGTTCACCTGAAGAATAAAAACTACCTTGAACAGCCAGTTTGACTAATGGTCAATTGAAGAGATTAACTAACGGGAATAAGAACAATGAACAATATAATCAGAACAAAGTAAGAATCAGGAATGAATAGAAAGGATGTTGTCTAACGTCATCTTGAAGACCTTTTCTGGTGTCCTCATTGTGATTGACTTACCATCATACAAGGAAATCTATAGCCATAGGTATATTCATTCTCAGCATGAGCATCATATCATACTGCCACAACGCCCTAGTCTGTGCCATTCCGTTGTTAACAGGCTATAATATTCATATTCAAGGGTCGCACCATGAGTTATATGCAAAAGTAACTGATAATCATTCAATATGTAGTAGAGGTGCATCAAAAGTACGCTTGATGTTCAGAAAAGCAAGGAATCATATGTTCAAAGGTCTTACCTAGTTGTGTAAAGCTATGAGAGGATTCAACAGGAAGAATCAACGTGCAGATCCAATGAGAAGCTTGAGTAACCCGTGACCTGTGAGGCTTTGGAGCTGAAAACCAAATATCAGCATTCAGTGTATATATAACAGTCGAACAATTCATAGTTTCCACAATGTCATCAACAATAAATGAATGGAAAAGGAAGGGGACAAAAAGGCAAAGAGAAATGATATGCATGTACCCGGGTTCTACAAAAATGGAGAAGCAACATGAACAAAGTTGATTTTATCATTGCGAAGACAAATTATTTTACGGCCATGTTTGAACGTAATGAGTTTCCAAAGAGTGCCAATTTGTCTCAGAGGCTTAAAAACTATGGTCTAATCAGTCTCTTGATATATTTGCTACTGAAGAGCTCAACTTGGAGAATTGCTCGACCCAAAACCATATATGTTTAGTAATTCATGATAGGGATCAAGCAAAAAGATATGTCTCTCTAACTAGTCTAACCAATGGATTATCAATTATTAAGATATTGCACTACATCTATTTCCTTAACCAAGGACATGACATCCCATTTCTCAAATGGCAATCAGTCTAGAGGAGAGGAGCGGGCATCAAAATCTCTACTTTTGGCTTACTAAGCAAATTCTGCACCTTGCTATTAAGAACATGACATCCCATTTGTTGAATGGCAATCTGGCTAAAAATACCCAGTCTAGAGGAAAGCTACAAATGACAGACAGGGCATCCGAAAATTGGCCAATAAATAAAGACTGGGCATCTGAAACTCTAGTTTTTGTTTACTGGGCAAACTCTACGCCCATTCAAAGCAACCATTATATGGCTGATCACCGCTCCACTCAAGCAACTACACTTTTTGTCAGTCCGGATAAGTGTCCTCAGCATCTAAAAATAAGCACCTTATCCTTGATGGAGAAAACTTCTGAATGGATTCTAAACTTCTAAATGGGTTCTTATCCTACCAATAACCCATAGTTCTATGCTTGCAATCATTACAGAACATTCCACTGGGCCAGCTTTATTTACCTGGGATGCACAGATAATTCTCCAGATCAGAGATACAACAACTATTTGAACTCCAGCAAATGTTTTACATATGGACAAGTGTGTGTGTGTGTGTGTGTGTGTGTGTGTGTGTGTGTGTGTGTGTGTGTGTGTGTGTGTGAGGGAGAGCGAGAGAGATTTGTTCAGCAAGATATGCAATCACTGGAAGCGCCAGCAATAGCACTTCCTATAGCTTGTTGAGAGAATTGACTGGAAAGTAGAAAGAGAAAGAGGCTTCCTAAATTCTTCTTAATCGATATGGAAGGGCATGAGTTCTAGGAAAACCATAATATTACATTTTAAAGGAGAGCTTTTTCTAGAAGGTTCTTTCAGGGAGATGTTGCTAGAAGGCACAATGCTCAACTTCATTAATTGGTAAACTTTGGTTCAAAAAGTAGAATTAGTCTATTATGCTCATAAAAGCCTCTTAAAAAGTGTATTTAACTGTGGGTCGATTGAAATAAGAACTATCATTTCCCTCATGTTATCTAATGTAAAAAAGGTGCTAACTGCAGTATTATAACATTCTTTCTAACAGACAGTTCAACTGCTTGAAGTGGTTGATTGCTGTTCATACCATTAGGGTCTCCTCTTTCATAAGAATCTCACAGAAGAGGAATTGCTTGTGATGCCAATATACTTCCACAACATCTGAAACCCTTTAATCCAGAATCCTCATTACTGAAAGAGAAATAAGAAAACAGTTGGAAACAGTCATCAATCAGGCACACACTTGATAGGGGAAACAGAGATGGAATTTCTGTGGAAACCAGCCAATATTTCCAATGATCCTACATTTTTACCCAGCTCATAAGCTTAAAACCAGAGACAGATTATATTTGCAAACAATGTCCAAATATCATGCGAGCAATATTTATCAGACCAATTGACAAAGCACTTTGCAAAAGAAGGTACTATCTATGCAAAAACAAGTTCCCCAATAAAAGAATATGTTTAGTTGAGAAAGCTTACATTTTGGTCCAAAGACATCAATTTGCAGAAATGTCTGTACTCCAGGAAATAGGTTTTCACGGAAGCAAATTATCTCTAAAGTGCACCATTTGATTCAATTGACAGTAACTAGTCTCTATTAAGTGACATTCACCTTGGCAATATTCTTGCATCAAATTTAAGAGGAATGTGTTTGGGGTAACAATGGCTTAAATTTTTTTACTTTAACAATGCCTTTGGTCATTCTATTTTCTCTTTGGCATAAAACCTAATGTCATTCGAGAAAAAACAACATTCTGTAACCAGGATGATTCTTAGAGGCTCTTAATTCAGACAGGCAACTTCGCTTATTCTAGGAAATTCTAGAGAGATCTTGGCACCAGCGATCTGATTGAGAGAAGATTTGTGGATGACTTGTATACTAGTATTGTCTAGGATGGGTTTCAATCAGCTACGTCTTCCAAACGTTGCATAGGAACCATGCTCACCGTTAGGACAAAAGTCTCATTCTCGCTATCATAAATCTATGCAATACCAAGGGCTAGTTTCTAAGCTCCAGAGCAAGGAAATGAGCAAGGTGGTCCTTTATCAGCAAGACATGTCCTCTTGCTTGATGTTGTACTCAGAAAGGCAATGAGCTAGTTCATGTTTCCCACAATACTTTTGACTCGTAAGCAGATTAATAAGCGAAGCATAAATATAAATCTTAAGCTCTAAAAGTCAAAGTTTTCATGGTTTGTTTCTTTACCTAAATTTTTTTGTTTAGATGCATTTTTCATACATCTCTCTTGCTTCTTCTCACTATAAGCTCGTTCTTTAAAACTAATATGTAAACAGAAAGACAATGTCCATAATCTAGATTAGCTGCTTCATGTACTGCTCAAATCGCAATGAAACAGATCCTTTTTAAACTTTTATGTCAACAGCATTTGAGCAAAAAATTGAGGAGTTTGAACAAGCTTAGGAAACATAAAATGTTAGATCATGGCAGCATCAGACAGATGAAAAATCATATTAAAAACACAAGCAATATGCCACGATTTAGCAAGAAGATGCTCTCATTTATGCAAGAAGAGACAATTGCAACTAATAAACAAGAAAAGAGATTTCTTTATCAGGTACAGTGCCCAGGGCATATCAGAAAGCATAACTTCCTCATAGATAAACTAGCGTTTCTCACTGAATATGATAACATTAAAGACATCAAATAATCTCACAGTAGTGGAAAAAAAAATGAAGAAACAGGGGGGAAGGGATAGGATAAAACAAAGCAATGTTAGCTTAACTTGTAGCACTTCTCAGAACTGTAAACTTTTTAGGCAAATAAAGAATACGGAAATGTTTAACAAGTCACAAAGAATTTAAGAAAAAGGAAACAAAGTGGTAAAAGAAAGAATAATTATAAACTTGACTTCTTGATGCTTCTAGAAACACCACTTTCTTCCATTTAGACGAAGGAAAGCACTGAAAATATGGAAAATTAGTTCCATAAACCTCCATTTATTTTAATGGTTATATGTTACAATATTCAACACGTGACAACATACACAATCGCTATGAACCCACATCCATCAATTATCAACATAAGGAATCAGAAACCTCCAGTAAGCTTTATTTGTCAATTGTCATATGTCACAATTTCAAAGTAAAGCTATGTAGATACAACACCAGCAGCAAAAGCAAGTTCAGGAACTGACCTAACACATGCCTCAGAGCTACTTGAATGCAAAGACAATGTTGAGCCACAGCCTCCAACTTTATCATTTGCACAAACATAATATACTTCCTTTATACCTAAAAAGGGCAAGAGTCATCCAATCATTTATAAATAATTTTTTTTTTTTTGGCAGAGTTCAGTTTTATTTTAGTATGATCAAGAGATATACCAATGATCGATAATGCTGCTGCACACATTATGCACGGTTCAAGTGTCACATAAAGGGAGCAAGCTGAAAACTTCTCTGCAACTTCTGCAGCCGTAAATCTAGTCCTCTGCCACTGTACAAGAAGAACATCAAGAGCTTCCATCTCTGCATGTCTGGTTGCCTATGAAAGCACAAGGAGAAAAACAAAGCAAGCATATAAAAACTTAGGAGCTTTGTCAAAGAGACAGTTGCTCATAGTGTAGTTTCAACATAAATCTTGGAAATGCAATTCTTGAGAAATGTGTTTTCTCCATTAAGTTAACTGATTAAGAGTACATATAAGATTGATCAAGGCATAAGAGGCTTCTCATTGAATCAGCCACCTCCACCTTTTCTGACAGTATTTTTAACTATAACCCTGTAGCAAGGTGCCTTTGTTTTTTTATTAAGCTCCACAAGATACTAACGGGGCCTTTAGTTTTTGGCATCAACTATCCATTACTATCCATATATTCATCTACAGTGATGTCACCTCATGACTATAAATGATTACAGAAATACTCGATTAGATAAGAGATGATCTCAACCAGAACTAGGCTTAAACTAGTTGTGTAAATGGCCATTGTACGAAGAACCCTGCCCAAGGCACAGATTCTGACATCTTAAAAGGCAATAAAATGGTTGCAATGCATTTTTACACCATATAACTATAACAAAAGTCTAGCTACATACGGCCTAACAATGTTAGGAACTTCACACCAGCATATAAAGACCGCAATATGGTTACAGACATAGCACAACGGCAAATGAAAAAAATAAAACATTGTGCATAATAAAGCAAGATTATTGTTATTGTTAGATGTAGCCATACTTTATGAAGGGTAATGGGAACAAAAGCCCTTACAACCTAACAATGCATGGAATATTCAACTTATTAACAGATTTGCTCAGATATATTATTTTATTATCTAATAAATACATATTAAGGGAGAAACATAAAATGATCGACAATAAACTACAAGTGGATAATTTGAGGGTATCAATTTGGAACAATAACAAAGTGCTGTTGGCCAAAATCTATATAAAAGGGTGGAGAAGTAATGATAAACATACATTCCATGTCTCGTTAGTCTGGTTTCTTCCTGCCGCAATAACATTCCCATCCTCAACAATCACACAGCTGCTCAATCAAAGAGTCCAATCTGAAATCATTCACTAATTAAGACTGAAGTACTAATCATCTTAATTAGAAAATAAAGTAACATATATGCAATGCACCTGGTTACTGAAAACCAGTATCTTACCCAACTGGAACCTCAAGGCTGTCCAACGCAAGCTTTGCCTTATATAAGAAAAGAAATAGATCTTGTTACTTGTTAGGAGAAAAAAATATGAGAATGAGAGTCAAAATTCTCTCATGCATGCAAGCATGCATAAAAGGCAAATTCAAGAGGAAATTGGCATCACGTTGCTAGCAGTAAAAAAGTTCCAGTATCATTATGCAGCTACCAATGGAACAAATGCATGTCTCACCACATACTCATCCTGTAATACAGATGCAAATCCCACCTAACAGTTAAACTGATACGGCTCAAACAACAGCACAGCAAAAATGAGAACTAATTGAGAAACTACATGTTGCTCGGTTCGGTGTGTCTTATCATGGGTACCTCGAGGCTTTTCTTTGTTAATGAGGTTTCACTCAAACATTCAAGAAGCTTCCTGGAGTTTTAGCTTCTGGGTCATTTTCCTTTACAAATGCTATGGCATATGGGGATAAAGAGAGATCCCTAAAACTGTTGTGAAGCCCTCACAAATCAGAATTGACAATCAGCATCTTGGGATTTTGTCTCTATTCCATTGAATAACTTATGTAAACTCTTGTGTTTCTCGAGATTTTTTTCTTTTTCCATATCCACACCACAGTGCCAAAGAAAATAACCACCCAACCAATTATCCATGGGTACAACCGATGTTCACATTATTGTCGCGCTCCAAGGAAATTTGGTTTTAAATTCTCCCTAGGTGCTAAAGTCAAAAGGTGGTAAAAGGATTCCACGGTCAAGCAAACACCTTTCCTGGTGGCTTGCCATCTCATTGCATCTTCTTCATTCCTCTCTGGTTTTGTCTCTTCAAAAGCCTTATGAAACTTAACACGAGTCCTATCCCTAGTGATTGGAGCTTCTGGCAATTTAATTGTCCTGGCAAACCTATCACCCACTGCACATCTTTATAATAGGCACATACTACACATCCACATTTACTAGACAACTCAAAAGCACCCAAATCCATCCCTCCCTCCCTCTCAACCTACAGCACACAGATTGACTCCGTTTTTTGCCTGAAAAGGGGACTAAACCACCCCATGTACACCCAACTTCCCTTTGTTGCACTCTGCCTTGCTTGTTTTTCCTTTAAACCTAGACTTCACCCACTTATTTCAATAAATTACCACCTATGAAAAGAGAGAAAGAAAACCTATACCTTCTAGGGATTGTTGCTGATTTTGCTACGTGAAATGTCGATTACCAATGGATGCACTACCAAGCATCCACAGACAAAAATTGATCTGGACAAGAATCGAGCTTTTCTCTCAGGCACCTTGAGGAAATTCTGTGATTAGAAAGCAGTAAATGGCACACATATTGTCAGCTAGAGTGCACAGAATCTTTAAAGCCACTTTATGGAATGCTAGATATTTATCTACATTTTCTTACCACAAAATGGAATGCCGACCATCATAAGTAACATTCACATAGATCTCTATACTAAAGGGCTGTTTGAACATGCTATGATTATGAAATGCTTTAACATCTTGTGACAAAATAATTAATTATTTCTGACATCACACACAAATAGGAGAGTGTCTTATTGTGCTAATCAGTACCAGTGGTGTCATATCCAGATTTGTGCTACACATGTAGAATCCAAAGGGTTGGAACATTATAGATCAAGCTTTATTTTGCAATGAGTTCACCTCAAGAATGGGAACTACCTTGAACTGCAAGTTTGACTTAGGTTATAGTCAAATGAAGAGAATCTTTAAAGCCACTTTATGGCATGCTAGATATTTATCTACATTTTCTTACCACAAAATGGAATGCCGACCGTCATAAGTAACATTCACATAGATCTCTATACTAAAGGACTGATTGAACATACTATGACCATTGTATGAAGAAATGTGCTTAAAGAATTGGTTCTTACATCTTAAAAGGCAATATGATGCTCACAATGCATTTTTATACCAAGAAAAGAAATACCAAAGTTAGCTAAATACATCCTAAGAAAACAGTGTCAAGAACTTCACAAAAGCAGATAAATACCATAATATGGCTCAAGACAGAGCACGATGGTAAATGAAAAATGCAACACATTGTGCATAATAAATCAAGAACATTGCTATTGTTGGCTTTAGTCATATCTTATGAAAGAATAATGCGAAAAAAAAAAAAAAAAAAAAAACCCTTTACAGCCTAAGTATGCATGGAAAATTCCACTATTAACAGATTTGTTAAGATATTCTACTGTATGATCTATTAAATAAATAATTAAGGGAGAAACATAAAATGATTAACAATGATCTACTGAGCGTATAGATGAAGGGTATCAATTTAGAACACTAACAATGTACTGTTGACCAAAATTTATGGAAGGAGGTGGAGAAGCAATGACAAACACATACATTTCATGGCTTATAAATCTGGTTTCTTCCTGTCGCAATAACGCTCCCATCCTCAAAAATCACACAGCTGATCAATCAAAATATACTATAAATAAGTAAAGTAGACTGTAAAACCATTCACTAATTTAGACTAAAATACTAATCATCTTAATTAGAAAACAAGGTAACATATTTGAAATCACCTAGTTACTGAAAATCAGTTTCTTAGCCAACTAGAACTTCAAGGCTGTCCAAAGCAAGCTTTGCCTTTCATAAGAAAAGCAAATAGGTCCGGTTACTGCTTAGAAGAAGAAAACATGAGGATAAGAGTCAGAAATTCTCTCATGCATGCACGCATGCATACAGGCAATTCAAGAGGAAATCAGCATTAAGTTGCTACCAGTAGAAATATTCAGCATGTCTCATAGCTACGGGTAGAATGAATGCATGCCTCATAGCTATATGATCAAGATCTTGCAGGTCCAAGCAATGGTTATTACCACATTCTCATCCTGTAATTCAGATGCGAATCCCACCTAACTGTTGAACTGATATGGCTCTAAAGCATAAACAGCAACTAATTTGAGAAACTACATGTTGTTCATTCCAGTGTGTCCTATCATTGGCACCTCAAAAGCTCATCATTCATTAATCAGGTTTCACTAACATTCAAGAAGCTTCCGGGAGCTTTAGCTTCTAGGTCAATTTCCTCCATAAGAGCTATGGCACATAACCATAAAGGGAGAATGTTAAACGGTTGCAAAGGCCTTAGAAATCAGAATTGATAATCAGCTTCCAGTGCTTTTGTCTCTATTCTACTGAATAACTTATGTAAACTCTGTGCTACTTATGATTTTGTTTCTTTTTCATACCCATAGTCCACAAGGAGAAAAAAAATAACCACCTAACCAGTTATCCATGGGCGCAACTGATGTCCATATTACTCTCATGCTCCAAGTAAATTTGGATTTTAATTCTCCGCAAATGCCAAAGTCAACAAGTGGTAAAAGGACTCGATCGTCTAGCAACCTTTCCTAGTGGCTTGCCATCTCACTGCATCTTCTTCATTCCATAAGGGTTTTGCCTCTTCAAGCGCCGCATAAAACATAGAGACAGAGCCCTATCCCAGCAATCGAAGTTTCTCACGATTCAATATTCCTAGAAAACCTTTCGCCTGCTGCACATCTGTAGGAATTGTTCATGCTACACATCCACATTTCCTAGACACCTCAAAAGCAGCCCCCAACCCCAACCCCAACCACGCTGTGGCTGGTTGTCCGCAGCAATGCCTGGTTTTGCATAAGGGAGTCCCAACCTATAGCACCGGATTGGCTCAGTTTTCGCCTGAAAAATGGACTAAACTGAACCACGGACAAGCTACTTCCCATTGTTTCACTCTCCCTTGCTTGTTTTTCCATTGAACCTAGACTTCACATACTTCTTTGAATAAATTGCCACTTATCAAAAGAAAGAAAGAAAAGCTATACCTCCTACTGGGGATTGTTGCTGATTTTGCAGTGTGTAACGTCGATTGCCAGTGAATTCACTACCAACCATCCATAGACCAAACTTATGAAGAAACACCTTATTCAACGTCTCTCGAACAAATCCACGGACGCATTCTTCGAGTTCCCGCACAATTGCAGCACCGCACAAATCGAATTCAAAATCGAGCTGATCTATAGCAATCTGCATGAAGCCCAAAACCTCAAGAGAGAATCGTTCACCCCAAGCTGCTTCATCAGTTGCCATGGCTTCGGTCGGCGGTGGTAGTCCGTCGCCTCCGCTCGCCGGTCTCCGCCGCCGTCGCCGTCGATTCGCTAGGGACTCTGTTTCAGGAAGACGTACTTCTTCTGTTCGTCGCTTCCGTTGACAGGTGGCGATCTTGAATTCGCCAGAGCTCGGCGGCGTCGGATGGAAGATGATGATCAGTCGCGATGCTGAAAGTGGCGTCGGTGGAGAAAATGAGGATTTAGCAAAACAAAGAAAAGAGACAAAGAGAAGAGAAGAGAACGAGAAGAGCCAAAAAAATAATAAAATAAAATGAGGGAGCTTGCTTACCAACGAATTGCTTCCTAAGCAAGTTTCTCGATCATTCTCTGCTCCATCGGTCAAACTGGCAGTCAACAGTCTTGATTCGCTTGCTCTGAGTACAGTGAGTAGAATGGACCACGGTTTCTCCTCCGTAAAAACGAGAAAATATTTTATCTCTCCTTCGATAATCTTGCAAGTGTTTCTGTCTATTTGTTTTGATGGAACCATCTTCGTACATAAATAAACTCTTGACTTCTGAATATATTGATTCATGATCAATCTTGTAGAGTAAAGCTGGATCAATTAGCGGATTATCTTGAAGCATAACTTTTAGAGTATCCTCTAATTGCTCGCATAATATTCGAAATCCCCACTTTTTCATGTATTTACCGGATACTGTGAGGTCACATTTTACATGACTTCCGTCAATTTGATCGAAATCGACTACTCCCCACAACTGTAACGGTGTGAAATAAAAAACTGGATATGATCCAACTCCAATGGATAAAGAACCGAAGAAGAACTTTTCTGTTTTTGGCCATTAACATGGGTAACAAATTGATATGTAGTTCCCCCTCTCGGAATAATGCTTGTCGAGAGCGACACATAAAACAAATCCAAAAAACTTGTCATACAAGTCTTTTGAAGCCATGAAAGATATGGATTCCTTTTCAATAGGGTGAACCCACTCTGGCATCTCTTCTTGAGGAAGAATAATAGAGTATTCCATACGGAAATATGTCTTCCAAAGACTGAAATAAAGATAAATCATTAGAAAGTACCCAAGTTTGTTATTAGTACCCAAATAGAAAAATTCAATTTGAATTTAGTAAGTAATCCTACGGAGTTCCACTTGGAATCAGAACTCTATAAACGAGTAGAGATCCATTGATCCTTACTTGCATTAGTATACAAGCCTCGTGTGATCGAAATCATTCCCATAAAAGTTTAGCCAACTCCATTACATGCATACACATGCGGAACCACTTTATATTTGTTTGATTTTCTTGAACCTCCGATCTTGCATTTTCTATTATTGCAATATCCAACCATGCACTGAATCCAGCGTATAGTCCACATCGATATGCATGTGTGCGTGTGCACATGTATGTGTGAGAGAGAGAATCTAACCTCGTCATGTGAAGAAATATCAACCTTGGTCAACCCTCTGCGAACAAAATCATGAATTGAAGTTAAATCTCCATAATTTTGCAAAGATTCGCAATTTTCCGCCCGAAAACACTACCCAAAAATGGTGGAAGCTCAGGAATCTCCTGTAATTGATGGCAATTTTCAAAAGGCAAATTGAACAAACGATGGCGTTTATTGATGGATGTAGGAAGGCCAATAAGATTGTTCCTCGACAGATCTAATGTTGTCAAGAATGGAGAACATGAAAGATTCTCAAGAAAGTCTACTTCGGACAAATTACATCCCCAAAGGTTTAACCGATGTAAGTTTGAAAGTTGGGTTGTCATGCAAGGATTAGTTGAATCCTTGTACTTTGGAAACCCGATTAAATTTGTGCAAAAATCAAGAGCCAAGTCTTCAAGGTTTTGTAATGTGTAAATGCTAGACGGAAGGCTCATCAAGTTCTTGCAATGACTTAAATACATACACTCCAAAGAGACAAGATTTTCTATTGATGTGGGAAGTCCTTTAATAGGGGTTCTTTCTAAAAAAAGCTCTTTTAGGGCTTCGAGTTTATGTGGAATATCAGGGAACCTTTCAAACTTGTGCAATTTTTAAGATTGAGAACTCAAAGATTTTTTGACCGGAGCTCATCTGAAAAAACACTAAGTTTTGAGCACTCCTCTAAATTCAACACTTGTAACTTGTTGAGACATGCGATGGACTTGTGAGCTTCCACCAAGTCTTTGCAATTATGGAGATCCAATTCCTCGAGATTTGGAGTACACAAGAGGTCGGGCATGCGAACCAACGACTTGCAGTAACTGAAATTAATGTACTTCAAATTTTGGAAGTCCTGCAAAAACAACGGAAACAACTTTGGACAAACATTCTGAAAGGAACACAAAAAGGGTGCTCGTATGATGACGTCACTTCCTTACATATAAACCGTGGGATTCCCATTTGAGAATAGGTTGCCACTGAAGCATATCTGTTATTGATCTTTCAAAAAATTATTATATTTTAGGTTGTTGATTGTACATATTGAGCGATTTGTTGATTTAATATAGAGGTGATTTTCTGCGGACTCCACAAATAGGCCTATGCTAGTTGTTGTGCATGGACCGGAGAGTCAAACTTACGAAATGATGGTAATTCAATATCAAATGTCATTCACACTGTCCCTAGTTTTATAATATTGATGATTAATAATATCATAATTTATTTGTAGGGGCTATAAAATTGGCTATACAACACATGGGGACGCATGGTTTCAAAGGGAAAGGATGTGTCGTGATTACATATCCTTGACTGTTATATAATATATATTGGCCGGGTGGATATCTCATAATTACATATCCTAGGGCCACAAAACTCTTCATGTGGAAGGAAGCAAGGAGCGTCAGTAGATCAGACAACTTGAAACCTACTATTTAGGTTACTGAGTAATTTCTGTTTTTGCACAGTCCAAATAAAATTTATTAATCTATAAATTCACTTTTCATTTTTTTCTTGTAAATTATATGTTGTATTGAGAATTGACTCAACACTTTCAAACTTTATCAGTAATTACAAATCTCTGATATATATATAAAAGCATGTATATATTTCAGCAAAGCTTGCATGAAGTGGTGTTGCATGGCACACGCATGACTAAGCTATACCCAGCAATTTGGTTTCCATCATCACTTTAGCAAATCATAGATAACTTATCATTTTATATTTTAGACAAGAGTTGAATAATATATAGGTACACAACGTAAATTTTTTTTACATTCTCCAATAATATAGAACTCTCGACTCTCTCTCTCTCTCGCGCACATTCTCCATTGGGTCTTCCCCTTTTCTTTTTAAATTACTTGTCACAGTTCCTCTAATTATATCACACATGTCTAGTCCCCCTCTTTTTTTTTTTAATATCTAGAGTCACAACGTAAAGACTTGATTATTTAAAAGCCGTTTAAAGACCCTGGTAGCCCTTGAGCTGGTTAAGTCCGTGCCATTTGACCTATGTAGGTTCATCACTTGTCGAGTTCTTTCATATTTTATTTCGGAACAATTCTTTCTTATGCCCAGACTATGAAATGCAGTAAAGAGTTACGCCAGTATAGATATAGAAAATAAGATATCCTTATTTACCAAAGTGACCTGTTTAGAAACTGTTACATGAGAAACTGTTATCCTTTTTTTGTCCCAAATCTTAAAAAAAAAAAAATTGTAATATTCTATGGTTAATTCAATTATGTCCTTGCACACCAAGCATTCATTTGGATGATATATTTATATCCATATTTTATATATCCAAAAACTTGTCAGGGAATATATGGAATATTCTAAATCCTATTCTATCTTTATTTTTCCCAATCTTGTCATATGCGGCGAAAATGTCTATACAACTAAAGGCGGCTTTGAGATTAAAACTACGTTTAGTATGATTTTTTCCCTTAGAGAACATACTAGGAGGGGGCACCTCAAGTGTCTTTATCAACCCTAAAAAGAGTACATATATTTTACGCGACAATACTCATAATTAAATTTATCGCTCGTTTACATAATCTATAACAATTGTATTTGCGTGTATAGAAATAATTGTGCGCATATTGAACTTTGTTGGTTTAACTTCTACTCACTCTTATAGCTTATTTATTTATTTATTATTATATTGTATATACACCACGTGAAAGAATTAGATAATATATAGGTACACAGCATAAAAAATTTCACACTTAAAATTGTGTAGACAATTATTAAAAAATTAAAATTAATATCATTGAAAATCCCAAATCTATACATAGATTTACTCTCAATTAATTTTCATTTCATAAAAATCCTAAACTGGTACCATTATGACACAGTTACCTCAAACTAATTTTCTTCTAACAAAAGAATCCTAAATTGGTACTCCTCACCCATAGCTACCATCCATTACCAAAGGAAAATTAGTTTGGGACAAACCTCTGCAGTGTGTCATGCATGTAACAATCACAAAATTCAAGTGAAGTGTCATGTCACGAGCATGCAAATGTGGGCCACATGACAAAATATGACATGCATCATGCCTTGTGACAATCATAAAAGCATGATGAAGTGCCATGTGGCGAGTGTAGATGCAGACCACATGACAAAACTATTCCAAATGTCATGTGATGTGACAATCACAAAAGCAAAAGCAAAGTGAAGTGCCACGTGGCAAGCATGAGAATGAAGACTACTAGTTCTAGCTTTAATTGTATATCATAGATGAATGGGGTACGTAAACACTATCACAATGTAATTGTGTAAAAATTAATAAACTTTGAAAAGAAAATTGAAGTCAGGCAAAGACAATGAAGCCATCTTTGATAAACATTCAAAAAATAAAAATTTCACATACTTAATTCAAAATCTGGCTCTGATTTTCTATTAAGAAACTAGTGCTATGGCCCTACTGGACCACTTATATCGATTTAGTTGTGCAGACATTACACACATTACTAGCAAAGTTCCTTATAAATACTCTATCATCCACTTGGAAGTGCTACTCCTTAAGAAATTATTTAAGCAATTAACAATGCCTGGTTTTACAAAATGATGCATTCGAACATTCGACTGAGCTAAATTTATTGATGCCGGACAAATCCCCACCGTTTAGGTATATGCATTGGATAATGCTCTGTCACTTGATGACCACGTGGCCTACCACTCAGCCCGTTAGTCCTCGAGTATTTTTACTTCTACATGTATGTCAACGGGTAGGTTAGTCATTTTATTGTTTCCTTTTTGTTTGATCACTATACAAGTTTTCTGTCGAATAAAAAAAATTATATGTAAACAACCGACAGCAAATTGCATTTTGAATATCTTAACTTTGATCTCATTTTGAAATATATCTATGTTGATTGTTAGAGATATTAGATAAGGTAAAGATGATCTCCTACTTTAAAAGATTTCTATCTTTTTTTTTTCTTTTATATTCCTTCTATCAATTATCCTCACTTACTTATTTTATAGATATTATAACACGAACAGGTGCGTGAAATTGATTATATTATTTTTTATCTCTCACATTTTTTAGAATTAAAATTTGAATTTTCTAATGATGCAATGACCTTCATAAATAAATTTCAAATCTTGAAATATCTTTCTCTTTCCACATATTTGTATAGAGCTTCTTTGTAATGTGTATTTCATTAACATGTTTCCATTGAGTATTACCAATAAAGTTGTTTGCTTAATTTTTCAAATGCCAATTTTGCTGCACGTAAAAATATTTGTAAAGCAAGAATTTAGCGTCATTTTGAAAGAAATTAGAGAAGTGGTTTCTAAAACATAGGAACACCCCTTCCTTTAGTGTAGTAGTATAGACAATAGCATATACATATACAAATGAAGCAGATAATAAAAAAGTCTATGTAGGTAAATTCTCACCTTAAATTGTTTTATGACTCCTGTGATATTGCCTTTACTCATATTAAGTCCTACTAATTTCTTTGGACCGGAGGAAAATTCTGGAATTTGACGAGCACATCCAGTCCAATCAAACCATGTAAGCCCATTAGGAAGACATATAGGACCTTGGAAAAAATCATGAATATTGCACAAGATGAGCAATCTCAGCCTTCTCATTTTTGTAAAAGCATTAGGACTGATACACATCTCTGTTGGCTCAGGTGGCTTCAATAATATGGCTTTTACAGCACAATTTTCCTGCATATACAAGACTATTTAGGTTATTCATGTTCAGTACTTAGAGCCCAAAAGATAAGGAGCAGAATTTTGATGGTGTTTGCTAGTCTTACCATGTTGCTTGACAAAACATCGACAACATCATCATACTGCCATAATCTGCTGCGTCTCCCAGGATCATCACTTTCTTGGTTCACAATATCCATACCCATCAATTGAATCAAGTCATGCATTTGTATGTTCCCTGACTCAATTTTTATTAGAGACCTCTCCATTAGAATTTGTAATCCTATTACTGCCTTAAGATCGCAACTGTCAAGAACTTTCTTTACGTACTCACTATTCCACCCCTTAAAGAGGCAAGCAATGTGGAGAAAGATCTCTTTCACTTTTGGCTCTAGTCCATCGTAACTTATTTTGAGCACATCATTGATGCCTTTCTTAGGAGCCGTGGAAATATCATCTAGTGCACTTTCCCATTCATATTCTCTTCTACCACGTAAGAAGGAACCTAGCACCTCAAGTGCTAAAGGAAGGCCTTTAGCATGATTTAGAACTCTATCCACTAGATCTATCTTGATCGTAAAGTTTTGGTGTGTCAGAAAAGCATGCTTACTAAACAACTCATGAGCATCATCGTCATCTAGCTCTCTAACTTTGTACACATGATCTTGATCTATTCCAAGATAAGTTAGCAAATGGTTATCTCTTGTAGTAACAATGATCCTACTCCCATTGTGAAGCCACTTACCTTCTCCAACTAAAGCATGTAATTGGTACAAATCATTCACATCATCAAGGATGAGGAGAACTTTTTTGTGACAAAGTCTTTCTTGTATCAGATTAATACCTCTATCAACATTAGACACTACTAATCTTTCTTTCAATGCTAATATCTCAAATAGTAATTTTTCTTGCAAAGTAACTAAATCCTTGCAATCTTTTGAAACTTCTTGAACATTCGCCAAAAAACATGAATTCTCAAATTGATTGTAAATATCATTATAAACAGCTTTGGCTAAAGTCGTCTTTCCTATGCCTCCCTGTCCCCACAATCCCACCATGAGAACATTGTCATCGGACTCAAGGTTTAACATTGATTTCAATGTAACCATGGGGGAATCTATCCCAACCGGATGCATAGCAACATGCAAAAGTGTTCGGTTTAAGTGAGTGGAGATTTCCGTCACAATTTTTTGTATAAGCTCTGCCTCATCTCTGCAAAAAAAAAAAAAAAAAAAAAAGAAAGAAAGAATTGTGGCATTGTTTTAGCAATTTGAATAAGCAAATAACAAGCAATTACTAGCCAACAATGACAAAAGCAGAGTGCATCACATTTTCACATAACCACAGCCAAAACAAAATGTGTTCCCACTAAGTCGAATTAAAACTCAAAAAAGAGCTCCGGCACCAAGCAAAATAAGTTCAGGGTTCAACTTTGGTCATCTGGGTGATTCATGTTCTTTTGATATGCACAACGATTTACTTATTTTTCTTGTTGAACTGTTATACGTGATTTATTTATGCGCTCAATCAAGGAAAGTTATTCAGGACTTTGAACAATGGTTAAGATTTTGATTCGAAAACTATTAAAATACCCTAAAGCATGTTGTCATTTGCCTTACATTGCTTGTACAGATTAATTATCCTGTATCAAGCTTTGCGAATTTTCTCATTCCTTCCAAATAAATGGGGTAAGTGCAATAACATATACGTAATATTTTGTCCATTGATTGATCAAGTTTTAGCATTTTATATTGCTCAAAGAATCAGTAAAATTTTCAGGCGATGAAGTCCTATTGTCAAATTTCTTACGGGAAAAAACCATTTGTCTATTCTATGGTTAGCTACATGTGACGTTTCAAACTCAAAATGCTGCTGGTAACAAGTTTATGACTTAGTTGATCAAAATTGAAAATTTGTAGAACTCAAAACGAAACGTGAATAACTCAAATGGCCCATATACAAAACGTTTAGTACTTTTTTATACTTCAAGGAGGGCGACAAGGATCCAAAAGAAAGAGCAATGAATTTTACCCGGATGAAACAACGCTTATCAAAAAGCCAAAGGCAGAATTCTACTGTTTCATGCATATATATATATATATATATATATATATATATATATATATATATTTGTGACAGCGAATTTCAGTAAGTGTTCATCAATATCGCAAAGCTGTCCGTGACAAAAAGATTAGTGGCTTTTCCTTTCCCATAACTTATTAGTACCTTACCAATGATTTTATAAAATCACCAATCTTTTTTATAATTAGTAAATAACTAATTTTTATACTAGCTTGCCAAAATTCATTTGCATAACTTACGGCTTCCAACTTACTAACTTTTATATGAAATTACCAACATAAATTAGAGTGACTTATCAATAATCATTATATTAACTAATTATCTACTAGTTTTTGGTTATTAGCTCTCAATTGAGCGCCTTTTTTTTTTTTTTTTTTTTTTTTAATTTACTATCTTCGTTATTGAGCTACAAACTCTCATTCAAATTACTTTTACCAACTTCTCTACAATTAAGATACCGATTAACTTAGGGTTAACTTGTCAAAAAAAAAAAACTTAGGGTTATCAATTCTTGTTTGAGATACTTGCCAAGTTCAATTTTCTTTTAATTATCAACTTTTCTTATCTTTCACCAAATTTTATTTTTCTTTCTTAACTAAGTCTTAGATTTACTAACTCTTACATGAAATTCGTAACTTTAACTTAAGCCACTTAAGAATTTTCAGGAATGATTAGATGAAGCATCCATATATATACACACACACACTTACACTCATATGTGTAGATTTTTTTTTTTTTTTTAACAAACAATATCTATACTTACATGCAATATAGCTTCTTATGCAAAATATGGACTCCACTCTACTTACCCATCTTTCAAAGGCCATCCGGACAAGTAACTAGCATCAGAAAGAGCTTTCTCCCATCTCTTCACTTCTTTTGAATCCTTCCCGTACTTGGACTCATGCTTAACCATAGCATCTCTATAGCTCCCTCTCGGTGTTCTCAATTCTCTGGGTTCCACTTTGTAAAACAAAGGAAAGACCATGAGATCTCTTTCTTTCTTACAATCAATGATTTTCACCAACTCTTCCAAACACCACCATGAGGAAGCATAATCCTTGGAGAAAACGATTATCGCGATCTGTGATTCCTCGATCGCCTTCATAAGCGCCAGATCTATTTGCTCTCCTTTCCTAAGTTCCTCGTTATCAACATAAGTGTAGATTCCTTTCTGATCAAGAGCTCTGTAGAGATGACCAAGGAAGTTATTCCAGACGTCCTCGCCTCTGAAACTCAAAAACACATGATATTTCCTTTTGGATTTCAATGAAGAAGCCATTAGGTGATGGAGTTCAACAACCAACAACAAGCGTTAGCTGGAGATTTGGTAAAGTATTTTCAGGCAGTTCGGCTCCTATTCGATCTTCTTGTTCACTTATTCTTATACTAGAGGACGGAGGTGCATGACTTTTTGAGGGCAAGTCAACAAAAAATAATATTCTCGTTAAAAAAAAAATATTAGAAATTTAGAAAATGATGGTGCTTGAGATGGAGAAAGATATCTAATAGGTGTGAACGCATTGACTATTTTTCTCGAAGATTGCATATCACGGGTTATTCGGATTGGCTGAGTGACATGAGTTTGTTCGTTGGATATTGTATTTATTAATAAATCGTCGACAAATTTGACAGGTCAACAAGCCAAATGGCCGACAAAGGTACAGAATATTACAGATCGCTACCGCTCTAGTAGACTCAATTATTGCACAAATCGACAAACAACTTCAGAGTGGTAACTTTTGAGGATCACTCATAAAGAAACCTTGCTGGCTACCACGGAATCACATCCACGTCCTCCGAGTGGCTGTTTCTTCTTTGCTAGTAGCAATTAAACACGGCCCCTCACAAGAGATATCATTGTACAAAAAATTAAATATATCAGCAAAGAATAATATTAAATTTATTAATAAAATTAGAACTTTGGAAATGGTGCTTAAGTGTAGACCACCATATCTAATAGCTATGAACCCATCACCTTAATTTCATTGGAGATCGGACACCACGGCATTATCCGAATTATCTTCTTTGACAAGAGTTTATTTGTTTTTATATTAAATTTATTGTGAAATTGTTGATGCACTTAACCAATCAACAAAAGTATTTTCAATTAACGTATCATATTCGAGCGAATGGCTTTCATCTATTTAATCTTCATTTTCTTTTGGAAAATGAAGTATTTCATGTCATTGGGTTAGCTTTTATCATATGCTCACTAATGAAAAAAAAAAATTATGGCTACCTTTAAATGGCAATCCCAACCTCCAAGTGGTCGTTTCTTCTTTGATTTCTTTTCTTCAAACTATCTATAATAATTTAACACACGAGTACTCAAAAGGTACATAATCTATACATACAACTATGTATATAATTGGTCTAGAACACCTAGGGGCACAATAACAAAAGCCCAACTACCCTGGAAGCTTATAGAACACCTTGCAAATCTCATGAGTTAATTTAGTTTTTCTAACTTAGAATAGTTTGCATATCATAACTTAATTTCTTTATGACAACATACTTGAGAATAAATTTAATATACATAGCCGATATGAATGTCTGATCTTGTAACCTAGAAAATGTGACCAAAGATTTTTTTGACATGAGTGGTTGACATTGATATTTACTGCTTACCATTTGGATTATGGTACGATGCATATGAAGTGATGCACTGACTTGTGGAGAATATATGGAATATCCATGTTATTTGAGAATATCTATTGGTGTTACTTTTACATTGCATTATGTCAATTCATCAAAATTGCAGTAATTACTACTTGATCTCATAATAATAATGAGGATTGCCACTTGTTGGGCGGTAATCATTCTTTCCCTTTCCATTACTATTCTATGTCACAAGAACGACAAACGCTAAATGAGGGCACTTCGGAAGTGACAAGGGGCGACCTAGAACGGCATTTACCAGACAAATTTTATAGAATTGAGAGTACTTATGAATTCCTTTTGAAAATGAGTTGGATATTTTTAAGTTTTGTAGAAGTTTTACATGGATGAATGATTTAAAATGAAGTTAAATGTTTATGAAATGGTTGTCGTTAGAGGCTTAGTCCTTTATAGAATTTTTGAGCATTCGTAATTCCAATTTGAGTATGGAGTATGATACATGTTCTAAACATAATTCTATGAAATAAAGATGGAAACTCATAATTTTTTCTCTAACTAAATGGGTGATTAGCTGCCAGCCTACCTAAAAGTAATGATGATGATGATGATGATAAAATCTTCAAGCTTACTGACAAAGTTTTTAGATTCTAGTGTTAATTAAAGAACTTAACCTCTCCCCCCCTCCCCTTCCCACCCCACTTTTCAAACATTATTCATTGCTTCACGGGCTTTCTGTCCATTCCCATTCCCCATAAATATAAGCAGGTCCCAATCGAATCACACTTACTTAGAAGCTCCTCTCCTTAGGGTGTAGGTCGATCCGGTGCATTCGAGATCTTACTTCCCAAAAGCAAACTCCCCCGGTCCCGATGGGTTAATTAACTTCTCCGGAACACCTCCTAGACAAACTTGAGAGACATGATTTGGCACTCTAAAAAGAGAGATGAATTGTAAATTGTGTCCTGGAAATGACAATTAGGAGGTCAAGATGACCCCCAAAAAATCTGCATTTGTCTTCCTGTCTGCCCTGCCCCTCCCATCTTTCCTAAAAATGATTACCGCGTTATCCACACACAAGCTCTTAATCCCATCTTTACAAGTGACATTACTTTTATCTTCCCGATGATGCTCACAGCCTGTACAGTGTCTAATCCAAAATCATATCTGCGACATTTTATTATATTATTTGCTTTTACCTCAAAGAACCCAAAATTCTCCCCCTTTTTTTTAACAATAAAAAATGAAGAATATCTCTCCAAAATCTCGTGCTCCGCCGGTTTTAAAAACGAGTGGGGCCGCCCTGCTCCCACCCATTCCCTTCGTACTAAATTTTCTCCAATCCACCACCCCCGGTGGGCCCCACCTTGAGCGCCTCTGGCTCACATTGGCTGTAAACCCTGCTCCTCCTGCGCGAGCGGTCCAGCTTCCCCGCCAGGGCACCGCAGCGCGTGCCACGTGGCGTCGCCACGCTCGACCCGGTCGTGGGACAGCAGGGCCCGCCGGACCTCCGGCCGCCAGAGGTTCCGCTGGATGTCGCTCGGGTTGGTCGCCGCCACCCGGTCCAGGATCGGCCCGAGCCGCGCGGCGTCCCGCTCCGCCACCGCGAGCGATATCTCCGGCCACGGCACGGCCTCCCGGAAGGCGGATGCCGTCAGCGATGACGACGGGACGCGGCCCGGGGCCACGGACTCCGCCAGCCGCGGGCTCCACGGGGCTCACCCGAGCGGGCAGAGGCAGAACACGGACCGGGCGATCTCCGACTGGTAGCCGGCGAAGAGGGGGAAAACAGGAAGCGGGTCATTTAGGGTGCGAATGGTAACGTTTCTATTCTTTTTTGTTTCGGGAAAGAGTAAAAACAAAAAAGTGTTTTACGTTAGGGGGAACAATTTTTGAACAAAAGAACGCGTTTGGTAACGTTTGGTCAGGGAATAAAAAATGAACGAAACACGTTTGGTAAATTTTATTCTTTTTTTGTTTCTTTTAATTTTTTAAACATTTTTATTTTATTTTCATTATTTCCTTTTTTTTTATTTTTCTTTTTTCACGGTCCCGCCTCCGGCGACCGGCCGGCGGGGCCGGGCCTCGCCCGGCCACGGCGAGGCTCGCCGGCCCTCGGCGAGGCCGAGCCTCGCCGTGGTTGGGCGAGGCTCGGCCTCGCCTTGGCGGGCGAGCTCGGCCTCGCCCGGATCCCGCGAGGCCGAGCTCGCCCGGCCAAGGCGAGGCTCGGCGTCGCCGGGGGCGCGCTCGGCCTCACCGGACTGGCGAGGCCGAGCTCTCGGCTGGTCGGCCATGGCCAAGGCCGGCGACCGGCGAAAGAGAAAAGAAGAAAAAAAGAAGAAAAGAAGAAGAGAAGAAGAAGAGAGAGAAGAAGCTCGCCGGAAATGTTTCTTCATTTTTGTTTTAGGAACAAGAAACAACAAATTGTTGTTTTTTTTTCATTCTTATTTCGTCCAGAAACAAAAACAAAAAAAAGAAACGCAACCAAACACGTTTCTGTTCCTTTTTTGTTTTGAACACTTTCCGTAAAGAAGTGTGCCGGAAACACTTTTTGGAGTGTTTCCATGCACGCCCTTAGCGATTGATTAAAGAAAATCTGTCCATGAGCTTTGGAGACAAAATGAGAAAGGATTCGGTGGTTCTTTTTTGGAAAAAAAAGAGATAAATGCCAGAGATGGGGACCCTTTGAAAAAGTTAAACCGATCGTGAGCTTCAAGCGCGGGATGGCTTTCGGTGATGTAAAAAGAGAGATTTGAGAGTGAGTTGGAAAAGTGATGGAAAATCGGAATCAGACAAGATTCAAAAGCAGCGAGCGGAAGAAAAAGCTGGAGAGTCAAAAAGGCGTAGGATTCGGTGATCTTGAGGAGGAACAAGATGCCAGCGACGCCCGCAAGGAGACTACATTTCACGCGCTCTGCTATCCGCTCATCATGGCAAAAGCCTGCTGATTCCTTCCCTTGTTCATGTTTTAATTTGATCAGAACCAAATTCCATGTTTGCCACTCTCGCGATTTATTTGCAGAGTCCGAAAGCCATGAATGTGTGAATACTAAGGTGTTCGTGTGAAATAGTACAATTTCAGAATTTCCATGCTTGTTTCTAGATTCCACAATTCTTTTCTCACTCTATTTTCTGAAATTCACTATCTGTTAAACCATTTAATAATAAACATTCTTTTGCATCATTCACAATTATCTAGATATAAATTAAAAAATCAAAACATAGAAATTACATATCAAAAGTTAAAATCACACTAAGTTTTTGTTATGATATAGAAAATTTACCATCATATCGAATTCTTCAAAAATCATTTCAACATCTTCCTTATTATTGTAATATCCATACTATTTGTCGCAGGATTTGTCTTTCATATATCAGTGTTTGTGAGGGATTTGCAGACTTAAACAAGGAAGCACTATGTATTCACGTATTGCACTTGATCAAGCAATCAAGTTGATGTTCAAGCCTTGTGAAATTAAAGGCTCGGTGCATATTAAGAACATACTACATGATAAAAAAATTTGTGTTGGTTTAAATTAAAAATCTCATTAAAGTTGTCTCTATATGTGGTGCATAAAAGATTTACATTTGCTTTATCACATAACTAATATCTTTTGAAGATTGAAATTCTAAATAAGAAAAGTACTTTGGACTTATATGGAAAATGGTAATATTAAATGGTTAATCATACATAATGCCTTATGCTCAATTATGTGGATCAACATTATTGACAATCTATAGTTTTTCTCCCGTTTATATTTAAATTCTCCATTCTCAATCATAGAAATGAATTGGGTAAGAAGATAAAAAAAGTCAGACTAACATAAAGTGACATGCATTGAAAATTTATAAATGAATATGCAATGTTAACCAGTTTTTCAAATAAATGAGCCAGCAGCAGCTCATCCACAATTGTTTAGTTTTGTGTTTTGTGAGAAAATGTTAAGATGCTTTCAAAGCATCATGTCATCAACCATGAAACTAATTATTCAACATCAAGCGCTATGAACTTTTGACTTTCCTCTAAGAAAAATATTATGATAAATTATTTATAACGTCTCATTAATAGTGCCCCTTGACTTATATTTTGGTAAAATATGCCATTAACAAAATGTGTTGGATCATCAGCACGATGGTTGCTAAGCTTGAGCAATTCTTGAGAAGTGGTTTTAGCACCGAAAGCTGGAGTCTCCCATATTTGACGCTTCAAGTCCAAATTTAGCTTATGCACTAAATTCAATTTAGCTTCTTTTCTCTTTAACACTCAAAAGAAAAGAAAAGTGATGGCTTTTAAGTCAAGCCTATGAAACTTTACCAAAGTGGGAGGAAAAAGTTTCCACCTTTATTAGTTAACGATAGCCACGAAAAATGTGAACGATCATGAGATGACCATGTGGATTGTTCTGATCCTTTTGAGCAATAACTTAGAGTACACTTGCATTCCGTTCTTTTAAAGTTCCGTTGTTTATTATATGTGCAATTGTCCCAGCATCAATAACTAGTACAATTTTAAGTGTAATGACCAATTCTAAAGGTAATTTTATTATTATGAACGTGGATTAATTTAAAGAAAATAGTGGTGGGTCCCAATTCCAAACGTATTTTTTTGTTCGTCTAATTTATTTGTCTGTTATCGCATGTATTTCCCTACTGCAATTATTTTGTCTTCGATCTTCTTCACTCCGAGTTCGAGGTGCTTTCCACGACCGAAAGTCCCACTTGGGGCCGTTATCTGCATCTAATAAGTAAAAAATTATTAAATGGAAAATATATATGGTAAACTAAATCTAAACCGTAAAAATTGAAGAGATTCGTTTAGAGTCCACTATTTTTAATGGTTCAAATTCAATTTGGTTTATACCCTAAGTTCACTCAATAATTTTTCCAAATAGATAACTGTGCCACTGCTTTTTAATGTGTACGAGCTGTCTCGATGAAATTAATACCACTTGCGTAATCTCGATCCAGTATACCAAATCCTTGATAAATTTTTGATCCAATCATCCTTGACAAATAAAATTCATTAAATAAATTTTTCAAATAAGGGGGATGATCATAACAGTGCAAGCGGAGTAGATGTTTAGCTGTGTTCCTAATCCCTTGATTGTAAAAGATGATCTTGTGGGCTAGATATGATGATTGATTCTCACACTCTTGGGAAAAAGAAAATCAGCAATAATTTATTCTTATACTAGAGGACAGAGATACGTGACTTTTTCAGTGGGGTGGAGTCAACAACGAATAATGTCAGAATTTCGGAAAATGATGGTGTTTACTTAGGGACCAAGATATCTAACAGGTGTGAATACACGGACTTATTTTCATTGAGGACAATAATAAATTCAGATTGTTATATTGACACAAGTTCCTTCGCTCGATTGTTTGATGTAGAATCTATTTGGTTATCGATTAAGGAAAATCCTTTCGTGCGCTTAAGGGGGGCTGGCTTTCGGTGGCCGACAATCTGAAAAGGGGGATTTGAGTGAGAGGTGGAAAGTAATGGAAAATCAAAATCAGACGAGAGGCACCAATCAGACCAGAAAAAGACAAATTCTGAGTGGAAATCGTGAGTGGAAGAAAAAGCTTAGACAGTGAAACAGGCTGCTGAGGAACAAGAAGCTATCCTTTCATTTTTTTTTGGTATGATAAGAATCCGACGCACGCAAGCGGGCCACGACACACACTCGGCCATCCGTTTATCATGGTAAAGCTTTCTGATTCCTTCCCTTTTCCGCTTTATCTTTTGGTATGATCAGAATCCGATTCCGTGTTTGCCGCTCTTGTGATTTGTTTGCAAAGTCCCAAAGCTATGCATGTATGATGAATCATAAGGTGTTCCTGTGAATTAACACGAGTTAGGAATTTTCACACTTATTTCTAGATTCCATGATTCATTTCTCATATAATTTTGATATGAAACTTGCTATGTCTTAATCCCCTTCGCATTAACTTGTCTGTGGATGAATCATGTCGCCTAGTTGTTCCCTTTGCACAATTGGATTGGACTGAGTATGTTTCGTCCATGTTTTGCCCCTTGAAGTATCCCAGAGTGACCTCATTGTTTGCTTGCATGATTTTGTTTCATCCACCATGTTCCCATTGTGGTAGATTTGCTTTTACACTAAATTCAATATGTGTATAGTTTATTATTTGCAAGTTCGTCGTTTATACATAGTGTTTATCTACGCTCCCACCCAAAAAGGTTGAATCTTTATACTGTTTTGGTCATGCATATAGCTTTACTTAGTTCCTAAGCATTCGATTAGCTCTTATTTTATTCACAAGCACTCAGGTAGATTAACTCATAATAGTAATGAAAAGAAATCATAACTATATAATAAAAAGATGTAGATGGCATATTAGATGATTATTGCATCACGGGGTTCTTGTCCCAAAACTTAATAGTAAGGCGTTGTATAATATTGCTTGATATAGCTTGGGCTATTTCTTTCCTCATCTTCTACACGCTTTGTTATTATTTGATCAGATTTTTATTTGTTTGAGTATCCATACGTGATTATTTTGATTTCTTCAAAAAAAAAAAAAAAAAAGGGGAGGAGGGGGGGAGGAAGGAAGATGGCATGCAAAGCCTTTTACAAAAAAAAAAAAAGCAAAGGTATCCATAATAAAGTTAGATTTATTTAGCGTAATCAAGTCTCTGAGCTTATGAATCTTTAGTTCACAAAAAGTAAACTGTCTCTCGCGTCTTACTCAGCTCCTAACTTTAGTGGCAGCTCTAGTTAAAATCAATTAACTAATTAATGAGAAACCAATTTCCCATGGGTAGGGCTTGGGAGAGACTACGCGAAGCGTAAGTGCCATCTTGCAAGAGGCTTATTTGCGCTTGCTTAGCAATCTGTTAATCTCCCTTGGGTTCACCTTGGAAGGGTCGCAACACATTGAAACAAAACCTAGTTCTTCAAATAAGACCAAAATGAAGTAATGCTTTGCACTCACGACAACAAGACTTCTCTAGAAAAAGGGCAACATTTTTGGAAAATTCAAGTCATGTGCTTTCCGCGAACATGAATATTGAGTTAATCAAATGAAAGAGAAATGAGGGGTCAGAGAACGCGCGTGTATATATATCTCCATATATATATATATATGTATGTATGTATGTATGTATGTATGTAATAAGTGATTCTTCAAAGAAAGAGAAAATTAGTGCTCGCCCAATCAGAGCGCCTCCCAACTAAGGCTAGAAAAGCCCAGACCAAGGCCATTTGGGCCCTGCGCTAGGGCTGGGCGCACTCTAGGCCTTCGCTAGCACCAGGCAGAGGTTGCCAAACACTAGCCAGTCACTCGCTAAGGGGCCGCTACCCATTGACCATTGTAACTGCCACGCGACAGGCTCCATTAGGACCAATGCATGTCATTTCACATTTATAAACATCTGCACGTGTGGCAAAATAAATTAGTTGCACTCCGTACACTGTGTGAACCTATATTGCAGCGAAATTATTTATTCACCCGAACTTGCATGTGATTCCATGGATTATGCCTTTGATGTTTGGATACGTACTAGATTCAGCTGCGTGGTTTGATTTGCATACCATTTTGCACCTATTAAAATATCTATGTTCGGTTAAATATTATGATTAGATTCAATTTTTTTGTTAGAACCATATTCATCGAATTCATGCAACTGTTATGAGTGAACTCACTTTTGTGTGTATGCATTGAATTCATTGAATGATGTTTTGATTGGACTGAATTCGCCTTTTGTACAAATTCATAAAAATGTGGTATTGAAATGGCGATGTGGAAGTTGCTAACTTTTTCAGGCATATGATCAAACCCTCGGATCAGACATTTAATATTTTATTATCACTTTCTACTCTAGTTGACTTTTCTGTTTGTGGTCAATCTAAAAGTTGATTGGTGGCAACTCTTACAACAATTTTAGAATTTGGAGCACGGTGGCTTCCAACGACCTTGGAAAGGAAGAATATAGATGCTTAAAGGCTTTTGGATGGAACTATCGGATTTCTGCTCTAAAAATCCTAACTTTTTTCTGAAAAATCCACGAGGGACAGGCTATAGTGATTATGTCATACATTTTATAAATATTTTGGTTTCATGTACATTGAATTTGTCAGGTCATTAGAGGAGACATAACCAATTGAAGGATTTCAATTACTTTATGCTAAAGAATGATGATATTCACAATGAGGCCACAATTTAAAGTCTGATGCTTATGGTAGTGCAAAAGTATAGCTTTAGTATTATTTTTTTTTCAACATTAGGCGAGTTCCACTATTAAAAATTGACTGACCAATAGCATTATCAGTTTCGAACTTGCGATTAGTTCTGACAAACTTTTAGTGTATGAATCAAGGCTTTGGTTTAACTTCAGCAAGTTTTTTTTTTTTATATTATAATAATAAATTGCTTCACAGTTGGTGCTTTTAAGGGGAATTTGGCCTTAGATTTTATAATAAAACTTGCAATATTTCTGAGAAATGATTCTTAATTTTTCTAATTCATTTTCACAATTTGGTAGAAGTTGATTTTATCTTATTTAATAACATTTTTTGGAAAACCTTATTTTCTCAAATAAAGATCCGAAGTAAATCTTACTTCAAATAAAGACCTGAAATTCACCTTATTTCAAATAAGGGCTTAAAGTAGCCATGTTAGCTAAAAAAAGACTTGACCTCACCGACTGATTAAGGGCATTTCCGTCATTTAAATTTATTTTATTTTATTTTATTTTATTTTATTGTTTTTTTATTTGAAAGTTTCCCATATTTTTTTGAGAATATGTGCAAGGCACACGTTAAAGTGTAGTTTCACTTCAATATACCAAAACGCTCCCTTTATGTTGGTTTTTTTTTTTTTTGTGGGGGGGGGTGGCAGGGGGTGCCCTGGGCTTGGAGGCCCCAACTCGCAAATTTCGTTACTACCTATGATGGTATTTCCACTCTAAAGTGGCAAATGAAGTAATAGTACCTCAAAAGGACCAAAGCTTTAAACTTTTCCATTTACTTAACCTTTCATGGTGAATAAAATTGTTAAAATTTTATGATTAAATTAATCAAATTAAAAAATTTATGATTAAATTGATAGTCGTACATAAGTTTATGACTTTTTGGACTAGAGATCTACTATCGTGCATAGTTATTCCTCACACATCTCGCAGTTTGGTCCCTATTGATCTAGAGGTGATTCCCTCCCACTTCAAACCCAAACCCCCACGAAGCTGATGATGGATGCTATTTTTGTTGTCATGCTGTTCTAGTTTCTATTTCAATTTGTTTAACATCTTTTGACATGCTAAATTATATTGTGCTTTTGAAATTACGGTTCAATGCATGCAAAGAGGATAGTAGTTTGTCAACATGTCAACTGCATATACAAGCATTCATGGTATGAACAAATTGCTCTTTAAATGGTGACTTGTCCATATTCCAGCTATATTTTGAAAATATATTGTGATGAATTTATTTATTTTGTTAATCTATCAAAGCCGCAAATGTTTCTAACACGGGTTCAGAGTGCATTTGAAAATGTAGGGGCTTTCGAGTAACTTTGATAAAATTGACGGGGTGTCCAAATAATTTTATACTAGAGTCAATATCGCTACAGGGAAATAGATCTTAATTCAGTTTTTTTTTTTTTTTTTTACTAGAAGTTCCTAATAGCTCCTTAAACATTGTAATTTAAAGAAATAAGATTATTTTTTTGGGGGGGGGATGTTGTTATTACATAGCAATGGGATTCTCACCGCTTCTGGTAGAACAACAGAGTTAAGAATGGGTCTATTCCCCTGCTTAGAGAAAACAATAGACACTTAGCGTGGGACTAGCCCATGAATTTACATCTTGATATTATATATATACTCTTTATGTACAATAAAGTAAACCCAATGATTTCTACATGGCGTTATATCTTTAATCTCTCTAGACAATAAAGTTTTTACTTAAGGGACATTGGCAATTTGGATAGCTTGAGAATTCAAGATGACGTTATTTTAAGAATAAGTTAAACAACTTGACTCATCGGAGATATGAAAACTAAAAATGTGTAGTACACGGTTGAGGCAACAAATTCCCCTAAACTGATAAATTGACGTTAAATTAGTTTCTAAACGAAACCCGAGCCCCTAAATTCTGTTGCAACCCAACTTGCAGGTCATGAGGCAAGTTCCTCGAGGAAGGAGAGTTCCTGCGTGAGGTCGTTGTGAGATCGGGACATGAATGACACTTTTGTCTATGATAACCTTTTTGCCTGAAATTTTTATAATTACGTATGTGCCGATTTTGTAAACATGTATAACTTTCTTAATATACCGTACATTTTCAAACCTGCTTTAGTTTCCCTATTCTTGCCCGCAGTTTTTATGAAAAGTTTGGACCTTGATAACATGAATAATCGCCACTACCACATTTTGAACGAGGCACACGTCTATTCCTCTCTCTCCTAATTATTGTACTTACATTGTTTTTATTTTTTGGGTGAAAATTGTACTTACATTGTTTTCCTTTCTATATTACCAGAAACTAAGCGCCAATCCAAGCGTCGAACAGACCAAATTTAAAGGATGGAATTCTCCATTGATAGAAACAAACTTAGAAATTACATCATGATACAGATTTAAACCAAGTCCGCACTTGAAAGAAGAAAGGACGCTCACAGGAACCAAATACATCTTTTATGCGTATATGTTACACTCAATACACATACTTAGTCATCATTGAGTTACCACACAAAATTATAACAAGAAGACAAATATTCAACACATTGAGAGATTGAGGTTGCAATTGTCTCATTTTAATCATCTAAGAGCTGGTGGAAAAAGAAATATTTACTATTCAGATTTGAAACAAATTTACTATTCAGATTTGAAACTATATTGCAGCACAATAGCCACTAATATGTCCTATTCAATCCAATTTCGCCTCTTTAAAAAGAAAATTCCATCAAAAGAGCAATCATATCAAATCTAAAAGAGCTGCAAATATGTTAATGATGACACGAATCAAGAATAATTTACATTGCTACAAGCAACTAAAGTTGTAATGTCGACACGTATGAAATCAAAGAAGAAGAATTAATTGCCTTCGATACTTTACGACTATGAAGAAAAACCTTGTGCTATAACAGATTAGATGAGTCCAGGTGCTAAGAAGTCAGAATCCATTTCATTTTTTTCCTTTTTATTCCAAAATAGAGTTTCTATTCCAATTGACCAATTCTTTATTTGTAAAAATGCTAGTTATGGTTAAGAGATTACTTAATTTACAAATTCCAAGTGTTTCCTCATTAACACGATCAATTTTGTCACATTATGCCCATCTAACTTTTAAGTTAGTCGGTCTTAGTAGTCTCCTACATACAGCTTGAGTTTGATTTGGATGACGAATACTATGATAAGAAGGAATTGTATCGTGTCACGAAACAAAGAATTTGAGTATTTAGCGAAGCATCTGGGGAGTGCAGAGATTGTTGGTTTTAGTGCTACATGTCTTCGGAGCTGAAACAGTGGCTTCCTCTAGTGCAGTTTCTTCTTCGTAATTCACGTGCTTTGGAGAAGATGGCAATCAAGGCTAAGATGCACAAATCTACGAAATGGGAATCTTTGAATTCAGTTGATCTCTGAACATTGCTCGAAGCGGCACGAAGGGTATAGTCGGTTGTCCTCTTGCCGCAAGTAATGGCAAAATCTCATCTGTCTCATGGCACCGGTATGTTGGTCATCACTGATAGTTTTATTCGTGGTGGGCTCAAGGCCCGTCCGCCCAAGTTGGGCCCAAAAAGCCCGGCCCACGGGAATAGGGCCCGTGGATGGAGGGAGGTATAAAAGGGAAGAGAGAGAGAGGGAGAAGACACCTTTTGGAAACCAAACGTGCGTACGTCTTCTCCCGCGCGCTCTCTCTCTCTCCAAAAAGAAAAAAGGAAAACAGTAACGCATAAGGCGAAGTTTTTCCTCCCTTCAAAGCGAATTGGCGTTGTCGGATCGAATATGGCCAGATTTTCTTCCTCCTATCGGCGTTGGTGTCTAATCTGTGGCTAACAAGGTACGCTCGAATCCGTGGTGTGCTTTAGGATCGGTGATACATGTTGTTTTCCCGGGCTCGTCTTCCGCATTGATTTAGGGGTTCGATTCAGTGTCGAATTCGCGTTTTCGGGGATCCGTTATTCCCAATATTGGTATCAGAGCCCTAGTTCACGTTTTCCCGACCTGTTTGACGTTTTTTTATTGATTTTTCGCAAAAAAATTTCGGCCGTACGGATCGGGGCGTGAAATCCCGACACCCGAGTGCTGTTCGGCCATTTTCCGAGTTTTCGTAAGTCGAAATCAATTCTGATGGCATAGGGAGAAAGGGGACGTCGAGACGAGTGCAGCGATACCTCGGCGCCGCCGGGCGACGCCGCACGCGCCCACACGTGTGGCCGAAAGCCGGCTGCGCGTGGGCGCGATGCTCCCGGAAGCGCGGCTCGCCCGGCGCGTGCGGCACATGCGCTGGTCGTGGCGAACCGCACGTGCGTCTTTGCCAGCCGTGGCCGGTGAACGGGCACGCGCCCGGTCGACGGACCCGACGCGTCCGCGTCGGCATGGCGTCACCCAATGGTCGGTAACGGCCCAGGGCAGCGTCATCGATGACGTCGGCATCGACGTCGGTTGGCCATGCGGTCATCGGCCGACGACCTGACCGGCGACCCATCCGGCGACCCGACCCGCGGACGCCTAGCATGCGCGCGGCACGTGCCGGCTGACGTCTGCGTGACGTCATCCCGCGCACGAGCGCGGCACGTGCGGTCGGTTCGTCCGACCGGTTCGGCCGGCTGACCCGGTCCGACCGGCCCGACGACCGACGACCATTGACCGTTAGTTGACCGTTGACCGTTGACCGACGACTGTTGACCGTTGACCGTTGACCCCCAAAAAAAAAAGAAGGAAAAGAATGTGTTTCTTTTTCAATTAAGTCTATGTGGATTATAAGTGATCCCTTATTTTGTTCTGCATTTATTGCGGGAACAATGCCTCCCGAGGTTGCGCACACCTATTCGCACGATTCCGATGAACAAAAGGATATCTTGTCTAAGTTGATAGCCGAAGGCGGCGATCATCGATGGGGAGAGGTGACTTAATTGATCACGTCCTTGAAGTCAACGGAAAAATTCAACAGGTCATATGGAATTGTCGTCCTATGTCACGATCGAGAGATGGTGCGATTTTTCATAAACACTCTTCCACCTGAATGGCAAGATGTGTTGAATCGCATATGGGATGTCAACGGAGTTGCTTCCTATAAGAAAATTGTGATGGATTTTGTAAATGAATATTACTGTATTGTTTCAAGGGAAAAGATCAAGAAATTGAACAAAAGAGGATCTTTCTCGGTTCGTGTCTGACTTGGTGTTAGTTGTATTGGCTGATATATGTTAAGTGTGCTTTGTGGACATATTATGTAATGATTACTACCCGATTGTTGTTGAAGTAGCAACCTGTATCTTGTTTGTATTAGTTGAAAGCATTATTGTTTTATTGGATGCCAATTATATGTTGCTTTCTGTTATTGCTGGTTGCTGTGGGTAATTAGCTATGGGTAGTTATAGAAGTTTTTGTAACTTCATAGAATTGATTTTGCATATGACAATCATATTAATGATAGTTTTAAGTTAGGATTTTTGGAGGATGATTGGAAACGTAGTGACCTTTTGATTCTGAAGCCTTACTTGAAATTATTCATTAATATGATGGGTCTATGTAAATAGGGATGCATAAATGATAGGCATTAATAATTCGTGCATATTTGTCTAATTTGTTCATATCAATAGCTTCAGCCACAAAGAGCATAGTTGCCGAGCTGAACAAAGGTGAAAAGCTCAATGGTGACAACTATGAAATTTGGCAAATGAAAATCCAGTATGTCTTTGGAAGAGCAAGAAGCACATGAGGCTCTTAAACGACCATGGTAGAACTGAAGAAGGAACCTTTGCACAGCACAAGAGAGATAAGGAAGCTTTTGTTGCGTGGAAAAGAAAGAACTCTCTTGCTCGCATCACGTTGCTAAGTAGCATGGAAAATGACGTCATGCGAGAGTTTCGGCGTTTTGATAATGCCAAGGAAATGTGGGAGGCATTGGCAGCTAGATTTGGTCATACTTCGGTGACTAGACTGAGGCAGCTCACTATCAGGTTTGACTCATATAAGAAGCCTCATGGTCAGACCATGAAGCAACATCTTAGAAAGATGTCAAACATGATAACTGAGCTGAAAGATGCTGGCCATGTCCTCACAGATGAGCAGCAAGTGCAAGCAGTGATTTGTTCATTGCCTCAGAGTTGGGAGTATATGAAGGTGCACCTGACTCATAATGAAAATATCAAAACTTTTGAGGATGCAATGCATCATCTTGAGCTGGAAGAGGACCGCCTGTTGGCGGCTAAGCCGGATGCTAAACTCTATTATGCTAATTCTAGCTCAAATGGAACTTCGAGCTCCAAGCGCAAGCGCCCTAACTGATTTGATAAAGGGAAAGGCAAGGAAGAAGGTCATTCAGGGAAGAAACCCAAGTTTAAGCAACATGAAAGAGGAAAGCGTTATCGCATGAAGAAGCTTGCAAGGGTGAAATGCTACAACTGTGACAAGAAGGGTCACTATGCTCGCGGCTGTCGTGAGCCAAAGAAGGTATGCACCCCTTGTACTTTTCAGAACTTTGCTTTTGTGTCGAGTTACGTGTTCTTAAGCGAGTCTAATCCTTTGTGGACTGTGGATTCGGGAGCGACGGACCATGTAGCGAAGGATAGAGGATCCTTCGTGGAATTCCGACGAGTACCTCTTTGGAACTAAGTGGATCTATGTGGGAAACAACTCCAGAGTTGAAGTGAAAGGAATTGACACTTGCCAACTGAACATGCGTGGTGGACGCACTTTGTTCCTTCATGATGTGCTGTATGCTCCGGAGATTCGTCGGAATTTAGTGTCTGTTTTAGTGTTGGTTAGACTAGGTTTTAATATGAACTTCTGTAATATAGGTGTGGATTTGTTTTTAGATACAAATTACTATGGTCGTGGTTATTTTCTGGATGGTTTCATTGTATTAGATATTGACTATATTAATGCAAATGTTTGTTATTCCCTTATCACGTCTTCTAATACCTATGATAATGATGTGAATGTGTGGCATGCTAGACTTGGTCACATTGGCCAACAACGTATGAATAGACTAGCCAAAGAGGGCTTGTTGGGCAACATTGAAAAAGTCGATTTGCCCATGTGTAAGCATTGCCTAGAAGGGAAAACGACAAAGAAACTATTTGGGAAAGGTAAAAGAGCTGAATTTCCTCTACATTTAATCCATTCTGATGTCTGTGGTCCAATGAATGTGAGAGGAAGGCATAGGGCTGTTTATTTCATCACTTTTATAGATGATTATACTCGATTCGGATATGTCTATTTGATTTCTCATAAATCCGAAGCAATAAATTGTTTCAAAAGGTTTATGAACCTGGTAGAAAATCAATTAGACAAGAAAATAAAAGCATTGAGATCCGATCGAGGTCGAGAATATTTATCTGATGAGTTCAGAAAATTATGTGATGAAAAAGGAATAGAAAGACAGTTGTCTATTCCATATACTCCTCAACAAAATGGTATTGCGAGAGAGAATAAAAAGAACCCTACCGGAAATGGTTAGGTCCATGATGGCGCATGCTAACTTACCTATCACTTTTTGGAGTGATGCGTTGTTGCTGCTGCCTATATACTTAACCGTGTGCCTTCCAAATCAGTTACTTCCACTCCATATGAGTTATGGACAGGTAGAAAACCGGACTTAAGTTTTCTTAAGCCATGGGGTTGTGCTGCCCATACACATGAGTCCTCTCACAAGTTTGGGAAATTGGGTCCAAGAGGAAAGAAGAGTATTTTCATAAGATACTCGGAACACTCAAAAGGGTATGTGTTCATAGGTGAGCAGGAAAGTGGGAGTATAACTGAATTTGACTCACGAGATGTCACATTCTTAGAGGATGAATTTCCTAAGAAGGGCGAAATAGGGGAAGATCACTCCCTATTTGAGACCTTGGATCAGGATAATGATGTTAGTGGAGTTCATCCGAGTGGAAGTAATATGAGAAGTGATGAATTTAATTCAACTTATTCTCAATTACAACCACATGATGAGACGACATCATTATTACCTAATCCAAGTGGGAGCATGATGGGAAATGATGTGCAGAGTGTACAATCTCCCATACGGCAAACAAGTCGCCAAAGTATTCCCCGTCGACATTTTGACATTGAAGGGGAAACTTTTATGGTTGCTCCACAATATGAGGATGAGCCAAGAAATATTAATGAGACTCTGAATTGCCCTAGTAAGGAAAAATGTATTCATGCAATGGAAGAGGAAATGGAGTCAATGAAATCAAACCAAGTCTAGAAACTGGTTGATCTTCCAAAAGGACGCAGAGCTATTGGGAACAAGTGGGTTCTCAAAATAAAGCGAAAGGCTGATGGCTCAATAGAAAGGCATAATGCTCGCCTTGTGGCGAAGGGGTATAATCAACATGAATGAATTGATTATGAAGATACGTTTTCTCCTGTAGTGAGATTTACCTCGATTCGCATTATTCTGGCAATAGTAACTAGTATGGATCTTGAGTTACATCAAATGGATGTAAAGACTGCTTTCCTCAATGGAGAATTAGAGGAAGAAATATATATGGAACAACCTGTTGGTTTCATAGTGAAAGGCTAAGAAGAAAAGGTATGTCGACTTTTGAGATCGATATATGACCTTAAGTAGTCATCGAGACAATGGTATATACGTTTTTATAATGCCATAATGGCATATGATTTTACAATGATTGATGAGGATCATTGTGTATATATCAAAAGATCCAAGGATCAATTTGTGATCATATCATTATATGTTGATGATATACGATTGTCGGAAGCAATATGAAGTTTGTTAATCTTGTCAAGAGTTGGTTGTCTTCCAACTTTGAGATGAAGGATATGGGTGAGGCTGCATACATTCTTGGAGTTAAGATTTCAAGAGATCGTTCGAAGAGATCGTTGTCTCTTTCGCAAGAAACCTATATAAATAAGGTTCTTGAACGATTTCGTATGCAAGATTGTAAACCCATAGACACTCCTATTGCGAAAAGTGAAGGATTGAGCCATAGACTGTGTCCGAGGACTCCACAAGAGAAGGAACAAATGAAACATGTTCCTTATGCTAGTGTTGTTGGGAGCTTGATGTACGCTATGATGTGTACAAGACTCGACATATGTTTTGCAGTTGGAATGGTGAGTAGATACCAATCCAATCCAGGTCCAGCACATTGGAAAGCCGTTAAGAGAATACTGAGGCATCCGAAGGGGCTGCTGATTTCAAGTTGAATTACCAAGGAAAGGATCGCGACTTGAAGGCTATTCAGATGCTGATTGGGGAGGAGATTTAGATGAAAGGAAATCTATCTCTGGATTTGCTTTCTTGAACAATGGCGCCATATCATGGAGCAAAGTAAGAAGCAAACATGTATAGTCTTGTCCACGATGGAAGCTGAGTTCGTGGCATTATCAGCAGCGGTATAAGAAGGAGTTTAGCTTAAGAGATTTTTTGATCATTTAGGTGTTAATGAGAAAGCTGCAAATCCATTGTTGGTTAACTGTGATAGCCAAGCAGCTATAGTGTACACCAAAGATCCAAAATATCATGGTAAGACCAAACATATAGATACCAAGTATAACTTTGTCAAGGATATGGTTGCACGAAAGGATGTGAACTTACGGTACATATCTACGCATAGAATGGTAGCAGATCCTCTGACAAAGCCAATACCTAGAGATGTATTTTGTGGTCATGTAAAATCTCTAGGATTGCGTAGAGTCTGATGTACTGGATTGTATTTTCCCTGAGTTGTTCACATTTATGAACTAGTGTTGTTTCATTATTAATGCCTATGAATCTTTGTATGATCTTTATGCATCTTAATGCTCAGTGTATTACTTTAAGTTAAGAGAAGTATGTCGGACAGATATAAGATTAGCCCACTCACACGGGTAATCGCCTCATTTCTTGTGTGATAAATAGAGATGAGACTGTTTTTAAGCTTATTATCTAGGTGATAATCGAGAGCTCGAGCTTCAAATACGTATGTCGCCTTAACTAAGTGTTAAGATGAGGATATAATACTTACAATGTCCGAAAGTAAAATACTCCACATATTTTACTTTATCTGTCTAAGATGCCAGATGTGAGTTCTGATGAATTTTGTGAATGAGTAGATACGTGAACTCAAGTTAGACATTAGGTATGTCTGAACTATCATCTGTATGGTATTGAAAAATGTAGACGTACGCTCCATGGGAAAGGAGTTAAGACCGTAATACGTATTTCATACTATGTATGCATGAGACGACTAATAAGAGTGGCAAAAGTTTGATCTCAACTTTTATGACGTGTGAGACTCTTAAGGAAAAGAGTTCCTCAATTTTTAGTCCCCTCATGACTCTTACTTATTCTCAAGATTTCTATATAGTGTTTGCTATCTTAGGATGTCGCCAATGGTCATGAGTTGATTTGATATAATGGGACATTTCTAGAAAAGCAAGCTGAACTGAAATTGAGAGTTTGAAGGAAAGAGGAAGATCGATTTGGAGAATCACATTGTAGTTTTTGTATTCACAGGTCGACCAATTATGATTGTCTTTGTGATAACTGTAATTGTAAATACAATATATATATATATATATATATATATATATCATGTTTAAAAGAGATTAAGATAGATATAAATGTGATTGATCGATCTAGGGTACTGCATACTAAATCTACTTGGAGTGTGACGCCCATTATGAGCTGCTATATATTCCTAACAGATGTATAGCAACGAGCTCTCAAAGTATCTTGGTCGCACGGATTATTCACCGGTATGAATGTTGAAGAGAGGTAAAGAGAATCCTGTTCGGCCCACCATGTGCGAGTGGGAGATGATAGTTTTATTCGTGGTGGGCTCAAGGCCCGTCCTCCCGAGTTGGGCCCAAAAGCCCGGCCCACGGGAATAGGGCCCGTGGATGGAGGGAGGTATAAAAGGGAAGAGAGAGAGGGAGAAGACACCTTTTGGAAACCAAACGTGCGTACGTCTTCTCCCGCGCGCTCTCTCTCTCTCCAAAAAGAAAAAAGGAAAACAGTAACGCATAAGGTGAAGTTTTTCCTCCCTTCAAAGCGAATTGGCGTCGTCTGATCGAACAGGGCCAGATTTTCTTCCTCCTATCGGCATCGGTGTCTAATCTGTGACTAAAAAGGTACGCTCAAATCCGTGGTGTGCTTTAGGATCGGTGATACATGTTGTTTTCCCGAGCTCGTCTTCCGCATTGATTTAGGGGTTCGATTCAGTGTCGAATTCGTGTTTTCGGGGATCCGTTATTCCCAACAATCACCTTTGGCCATCTTGAACTGTTGCTCTGGACCGTCGAAGCACCAGCACCCTTTTCTTTGTACGTATCAGTTTCACATGAAATGGGGAACATAGATGAAATTTCTGTGCAAACCAGCTAATATTTTCAACGATTCTGCATTTTTACCCAGCTAAGCCTGAAACCCGAGACGGATTCCATTTTCAAAACATGTCCATATATCATGCAAGAGATAATTTAGCAGACTGATTGACAAAGAACTTTGCAAAAGGGGTACTATCTAAGGAAAAACAAGTTCTCTAATAGGAGAGTTTAGGAAGTTGACATTTCAGTCCTAAGAATATCAATATTAAGGAATGTCTGTACTCCAGGAAATAGGTTTTTATACAAGCAAATTATCTCTGAAGTGTACCCTTTGATTTAATTGATGGTAACTATGCTCCCTAAAGTGGCATTGACTTCGACAAAATTCCCGTGTCACTATTTAAAGGAGGTGTGTTTTTCTTAACTATGGCTAAATTTTTTTTTACTTTAAGGATATCTCTAGGTCCTAATGTCCTTGGAAAACAAACAACACACTATAAACCAGGTGATACTTAGAAGTTTATATCTCGGATGGGCAACTTCTCTTTAGAGAAATCTCAGCACTAGAGAAATTATTTTTGGATGACTTAGGGTACGCATGATAAAATTTCTATAACAGAAATTGATTTCTAGCCAGAAATTGAGAAATTGAAAATTTTAACTTTTGATTTTTTCTTCAAATCTATTTCTGGAATAGAATTCGTTCCAAAAATAGAAAAATCAAATTAAGTCACCAAACAGATTTCTATTCCAAACCCATTTATTATGCGTGCCCTTATATACTTGTACTGGGTTAAGGTGAGTTCCAATCAGCTATGTTTTCCAAACATTGCATAGGATTCATGCTCACCATTGTAACCATGGACTCTCTCTCTCTCTCTCGAACTCTGGAGGGAGGAAATTGAGCAAGGCGGTCCATTATCAGCAAGATGAGTACTCTTGCTTGATTTCATATTCAAAAAGGCAATGAGCTAGTTCATGTTTCCCACAATGCTTTTGACTCATAATCAGGTCACTAGAAGCAACATACCTATAAATGTCAAGTTCGAAAAGTCAGTTTTTGTGATTTTTTTTTCCTAAATTTTTTGTTTAGATGCATCCTTAGCACATCTCTTGCTTCTTTGCCCGATGCCAAATCTTGTTCTTTCAATAATAATTCTTAAAATTTTTAAAAATTTTCTAATTTTTGAATATTTAATTTTAAATTTTTATATTTCTATTTTTGAATTTTTAAATTTTATGATTATTTTTATTCTAGAAAATGAGACTCGGTCAAAGGACTCGGTCGAAAGACTCTGTCCGACAATGCGGGTCTCATCACTCCAGGTCGGATCTAAAATTCGGATTGGCCCGTTGGTCCAGTCCGAATAAGGCGTGTGTCATGCACGATAAGCCCAAATCGCTAGATTTCTTTTCTTTAATTCAATTTAAGCCCAAAACCAAATCCAACTTATTAGCCCAATACGGTCCTAACCCACCCTCACTTTTCTCTCTCTTTTATTTATTTATTTTTATTGTTCTTTTTATTTTCTTTTCTGGTTCGCTCCTTCTTCACCGAGAAGACTTCTCTTTCTTCTTACCGAGAGCGTCTTCTTTCATACGAACTCTCGCCGGAAACCTCCTTCCCCTCAACGTCTGCCGTCAATGCCGGCAACCATCTCGGGATCTCCATCGCAGTCTCGGTTCACCATAGAGACCAATTTAATTTCATTGTCAGCCTCCCTTCCGTATCGGATCACCGTCACTCACACGCAAGCCATAATCACTCAAACGCAGAGCATAGGAACAGAAACATACTCTGTTAAACAAGCGCCGCAATCAAACCAGCGCCTCTGAGCTTAGAGACCGATTCTTGGACCATCGGCTTGAATGCCCGATTCCTCTCGTCAGTGGCCACTGTCGTCGAACGCAGCAAAGACACATGCTAAACACAAAGAAGAGACGAACAGAACAGAACACGTTCAGAATCAATCTTGACAGTGACGAAACATAACCCGAATCGAATCAATGCACTAAGAAAATGATGGGTCTACGTCTGCGCATCTTCAGTTCGAACAACATCACAATCTATTCAATGTCTGCGACTAAGAGGCATATTATCAAACACTCGGTGGTCAACAGATTGCGAAGTAAAATTACGCTCTCTCAGGCTCAAATTCACGGCCTGATTCGAAGTAAGATCAACCAGCAACATTCGGAACAAGGCAACAATCCAATCGCGTCCAACGCGTGCTTTGATCCTACAAGAAAGAACATCGATCTCGATAGCAAGGATAATAGATATTACCTGGCCCGTGACGTTTGCATTGCGACGAACGCTCCAATCGGCAACAGGACCTTTCCCGATTCAACCAACGAACGAAATCTCGGCTTCGCGGAGGATTCCAAACGAGATCTTTTTCCCCTTCGAATCAGCTCGGTCAAGAACAGAGCCCAACCGGGACCCACGCGAGTCCGGCTCTTTGGCCAACGCAGCTGAGATCACAAGCGGCGGCGAACGGCGGGGAACGGCGGCGACGGAACGGTAGCTTGATCGTCTTCAGCACCCTCAGCCGATTCTCTTTTATCTTCTCGAACCGAAATCTGTTAATCTCTCAGTGACGTGACGTGCTCCTGCCATGCCGTTACAGAGAATCTCTCCTCTCCAGCTAACGCAACATCTTCTAGAACATTCTTCGAGGTTTTACTTCCGTCACGTCGCCCTTTTATCCGTCACACGAAAATCCCTCTCTCACCCGCACATCTTCCATCCGTATTATCTTTTTTTAAGATAAAATTCCTCATCTCATCCTCCGTTATCGTACAAAAACTGCAATTGGTCTAATATCACTTTTGAGTTTCCAAGATTTTTGCCAATTGTTATGCATGCCTGGCTTTTAAGTCAAACCAAAGTCTCACTTGATTTACCCTCGAAACATTGAAGAAAAATTATTTGCGTTTCACTACCGAAAAAAGAGGGAAATTCGCCTTTTCACTTAAAACCAAAACACTGGGGTCGATGATTGTCAATTAGGAGGGTGCACTAACGGATAAAATAAAATTCACATGGACTATTTCCCCATTGAGTCATGACCGTTATGACAAAATCAATACTTTGGTTCTCGATATCTTTGGTCCCTTGGATAGTAAATGCTTTGCTATCAAATAAATTATGTAGTGATATGATCGAGGGACAATGCCGTGACTTCCTAACTAGTTTAAAAGCAAGGTCTTGAGCTACTTATGCATGACAGAAGCCTATGGGATGGGAGATATGCCTTGATAGATGAGAGCACTATCGACAAAGCTTCCAGTGACGAAGTTCCAACTGTTAGAATAGAACTTCGATGGTAAATGAATAGAAACCTGTGTTCCGACACTAATTATAGATTTCTTGTTCCTAAATTATAAATGAAACTGATGAGACTATACCATTTGAAAGTAATGTTTTAATATCAAGTTGCCAATGAGTAAGAGCCGCATTGGAGAAAACATGGATGCACCCTTGAAATAATAATATTAAAAGATCAATTACAATTTTTTTTACACGTATTCTTAAATAAAAAGATAGATGCATGTCCTAATGATATCTTTTCTTATGAATAGCTTTTGCTGGACTTCAAAGATGGTTGAGTATTGTTTGCACAAAAAATAATCAAGTCATGGATACAAACAAGCACGCGCTTGACACTTGAGCACAAACAGTCACGTGAAAAATATAATTTAATCAATTCAAAACAACTTGATAATTGGTCATCCCGGGGTCTAATCCTTTACCAATTGCACAATTTGAAGTCTCAATGAAGACCGAGATGAGTCGGTTCTTTCATCTCACGAAATTCCTTCAAATCTGAATTCTCTTTCATTTTTCTCGAAATCCGATTTTCTGTATAAACAAATCCAGTTGAGGTCCAATTTGAACGTAGAAAAATCCCAAACAACTTCCATTCACCGATTCACTCACACTAGATGTCAAAAATCCTTTCCAAATGATCAATCCGAATTTCCGTTTGTTTTCCGAATTGTTCGATTCGGTTTTCCATAAAATCCCGAACTCGCCGGAAATTCCTCAAAAGGTGAGTCGACGTTCCTAGAATAACTCATGACACGACAGGACTTCCAATTTCTGAGATCAAATTCAAATTCGCGGTTATTTTCAATCAAATGCGCTTCTAGTGTGACATATGCTATTAGGTAATTTTCAGAGCTTTTTAGGGCAAATGACTCGTGGTCGATTTTCTTCGAGCCACAATGAACCCACTCGACACAATGGCGAATCTCGATCATCGTGAAAATCTCAAGGATTCAAATACGGACACATGGTACCAAAACGACAATAAAATCAAACTAGTATCGGTCGACGAGAATTTTCCAATTTAGTGGAGTCACCCACGATCGGCCACACATTTCAGTTGAACCAATCTATATCTGATCTCAAATCGGTTTTATACTATGCCGTAATAGCCTCTAAAGAAAAGCATGGTCAAGAAGTCGATTCTTGGTCGAATTCTCAAGTCTATTTGCCTATGACTCCCCCAGATGGTCTAGTTATCTCATGAGTGGCGAACTCCGAGAAAAACCCTATAATGGTGTTGATGAAAAGCCCAACTTATCCGATCGAAATCAGGACCTGAAAATCAGGATGTCACACTGTAGTATTAGATTTTAAAAGCACGAAGGTTGCTTCAACTTCATTGATTGATAAAGTAAACTTTGGTTTAAAAAGCAAATAATTCTATTATGCTCATAAAAGCCTCCTTAAAAATGTATTTAACCATGGGTCCAATGAAAAGGAACTATCATTTCCCTTAGGATATTTGATGTAAGTCAGTGCTAACTCTAGTTTTTCAACTTTCTTTCGAACAAACAATTCATCTGGTTAAAGTGGTTGATCGCCGCTGATACCATTATAGTTTCCTCGTTCATAAAATCTCACCAAAGAGAAACCGCTTAATGCCGTTACCCCTCCATAACATTTGAAACCCTTTATTTCCATTAAAGAAAGAGAAACAAGAAAAAAGTTGGAAATATTCATCAATTGGGCACACTTGAATGGGGGAACATAGATGAAACTTCTATCAAAATCAGCAAATATTCCTGATGTTCTGCATTTTTACCTAGTTACTCAGCTTGAAACCTAGAACAGATTCCAAATGCAAAACATGTCCAAATATAACACGAGAGATAATTTAGTAGACTAATTGACAAAGTACATTGCAAAAGGAGGTACTATCTAAGCAAAAACAGTTTGCTGATAGGAGAATATGTTTTGATTAAGAAGTTTACATTTCAATCCTAAGATTATTAATTTAAAAAAAATGTCTTGTTGCTTATGAAAGTGCAAGGAGAAAAACAAAGCAAGCACATCAAATTTAGAAGCTTTGTCAACAAGACAGTTTCTCACAATGTAGGTTAACATAAATATAGGAAATCCATTTCATGAGAAATATTTTCTCCTTCGGATTAACTAATTGAGAGTATCTATAAGATTGATTAAAGAAGATACTACAGGAACTCAACAAGTTTTGCTTGCTTGAAGTGGCTTAGAATCTCACATGGAAAAAGAGGCCTCTTACTGGATTAGCCACCTCCACCTTTTCTAATAGTATTTTTATATATATTTGTAGCAAGGTTCCTTTGTTCTTCCAGTAGGCTCCACAAGATACTAAAAGGGCCAAATATTTTTCGTATTAGCTATTCATTATTGTTCACAAAATCATTTATAGTAGTGTATTGTCACCATAAATCTACAAATAAATGCAGCAATAGACTGTTAGATAGGAGATGATCTCTAACAGAAACTAGGCTTAAACTATTTGTGTACATGTGACCATTGTATGAAGAAATGTGCTCAAGGAATTGGTTCTTACATCTCAAAAGGCAATACAATGTTCTCAATGCATTTTTATACCGAAGTGTGGCTAAACATATCTTAAGAAAACAATATTACCAAAAAAAAAACATATCTTAAGAAAACAATGTTAGGAACTTCACAAAAGTAGATAAATCCCATAATATGGCTCCAGACAGAGCACAATGGTAAATGAAAAACACAACACATTGTGCATAATAAAGCAAGAACATTGCTAATGTTGGCCTTAGTCATATCTTACGAGAGAATAATGCCCACAAAAAAAAAAAAAAAACCTCTACAGCCTAATTATGCATGGAAAATTCCACTATTAACAGATTTGTTCAGATATTCTACTGTATGATCTATTAAAGAAATAATTAAGGGAGAAACATAAAATGATTAACAATAATCTACTGAGTGTATAGTTCAAGGGTATCAATTCAGAACACTAACAAATAGAAGATGGTGGAGAAGCAATTACAAACATATACATTTCATGGCTTATAAATCCGGTTTCTTCCTGTCGCAATAATGCTCCCATCCTCAAAAATCACACAGCTGATCAATCAAAATATACTATAAGTAAGTAAAGTAGACTGAAAAACCATTCACTAATTTACACTAAAATACTAATCATCTTAATTAGAAAACAAGGTAACATATCTGAAATCACCTAGTTATTGAAAATCATTTTCTTACCCAACTGGAACTTCAAGGCTGTCCAAAGCAAGCTTTGCCTTTCATAAGAAAAGCAAATAGGTCCTGTTACTTGTTAGAAGAAGAAAACATGAGGATAAGAGTCAGAAATTCTCTCATGCATGCACGCGTGCATATAGGCAATTCAAGAGGACATCATCATTAAGTTGCTACCAATAGAAATATTCAGCATGTCTCATAGCTACAGATGGAATGAATGCATGCCTCATAGCTATATGATCAAGATCTTGCAAGTCCAAGCAATGGTTATTACCACATTCTCATCCTGTAATTCAGCTGCGAATCCCACCTAACTGTTGAACTGATATGGCTCTAAAGTATAAACAGCAACTAATTTGAGAAACTAAATGTTGTTCATTCCAGTGTGTCCTATCATTGGTACCTCAAAAGCTTATCATTCATTAATCGGGTTTCACTAACATTCAAGAAGCTTTCAGGAGCTTTAGCTTCTAGGTCAATTTCCTCCATAAGCGCTATGGCACATAAGCATAAAAGGAGAACGTTAAACGGTTGCAAAGGCCTTAGAAATCAAAATTGATAATCAGCTTCCTGTGCTTTTGTCTTTATTCTACTGAATAACTTATGTAAACAATGTGCTGCTTATGATTTTGTTTCTTTTTCATACCCACAGTCCATAGGGAGAAAAAAAAAACCACCTAACCAGTTATCCATGGCACAACTGATGTCCACATTACTCTCATGCTCCAAGTAAATTTGGTTTTTAATTCTCCATAAATGCCAAAGTCAACAAGTGGTAAAAGGACTAGACTGTCCAGCAACCTTTCCTGTTGGCTTGCCATCTCACTACATCTTCTTAATTCTTGAATGGTTTTGCCTCTTCAAGCGCTGCATAAAACATAGAGATAGGGCCTTATCCTAACAATCGAAGTTTCTCACAATTCAACAGTCCTGAAAAACCTTTTGCCCACCACACATCTGCATGAATTCTACATATCCACATCTCCTAGACACCTCAAAAGCGCCTGTCCCTCGAACTCCACTACAGCCGGTTGTCCGCTGCAATGCCTGGTTTCGCATAAGGGAGTCCTAACCTGTAGCACCTGAATTGGCTCAGTTTTTGCCTAAAAAGCGGACTGAACCGAACCACGTACAAGCTACTTCCCATTGTTTCACTCACCGGTGCTCGTGTTTTCCAATGAACCTAGACTTCACCTACTTCTTTGAATAGATTGCCACTTATCAAAAGAAAGAAAGAAATGCTAAACCTTCTACTAGGGTTTGTTGTTGAATTTGCAGCGAGTAACGTCAATCGCCAGTGAATTCACTCCCAACCATCCATAGACTAAACTTACAAAGAAACACCTTATTCAACGTCTCTCAAACAAATCCACGGGACACATCCTTCAAGTTCCCGCGCAATTGCAGCACCGCATGAATTGAATTCAAAATCGAGCATGAAAGCCCAGAACCTTAGGAGAGAATCGTTCCCACCAAGCTGCCTCATCAGTTTCCATGGCTTTGATCGGCGGCGGCGATCCATCAACTCCGCTCGCCGGTCTTCACCGCCGTCAATTCGCTGTTCACCGCCTCCATCGGCTGGTGGCGTCTTAAATTCAGCCAAAGTTCCATGGCATTGGGCGGAAGGTGATGGTCGGTCGCGATGTTGAAAGTGGCGTCTGTCAAGGTGCGTAATATTTTCTCGGCGTCGGTGGAGTTCGAGAAGTTCGCCTATCGCGGAGAAATGAGGATTTAGCAGAACAAAGAAAAGAAGATGAAAGAGAAGAGAACGAGAAGAAAGTGGGAAAAAAAAAAGAATTAGGGAACTCACTTACATATGAATTGCTTTCTAAGCAAGTTTCTGGATCATCCTTTTCTTTGTTGGTCAAATTGGAAGTCAACTTAGTCTTGATTCGCTTGCTTTGAGTGGGATTATGCCCATGCTTTCTCTTTGCCACTTCCTCTTTCTCAATTCTAATTTGATAATCTTGCAAGTCTTTCTATAGATCTATTTCGGTTGAACTATCTTTTATAATTTCAATTTCAAAAGAATTCGAATTTGGACCACCACCCCATAGCATGTTGCCGCCAGAAGCAAAACCCGTAATGTGCATTCTCCTCTTTTTTTGGACAAAATACCAAATTGACGGGTTAGTGGGAGCATATCCATGCGGTTATGGATAGATCACCCAGGTTTGGGTCCATTGAACAATGGTGAATGCCTGATCGAATCAGCTTTGTCTACGAACAAGGAAGCTATAAGTAATGCAACTATGAATCGAGCGTAGATAAACTCTCAACTCTTGAATATGCTGATTCATTACTAATTTCGTAAAGTAAAACTGGATCAATTGAGGGATTATCTTGAAGCACAAGTTTTAAATCGTCCTCCAATTGCTTACATATTATTCGGAATCCCCACTTTTTCATATATCTACTGGATAACGTAAGGCTAAATTGAACATGACTCCCATCAATTCGACCAAAATTGACTACTCCCCACAATTTTGGTGGTATGAAAAATTGGAGCTGGATATGATCCACCTTCAAAGGTTAGAGGAGGAACGGAAAAATTTCCCACATTTTTCCATTAACATGGGGAACAAAACAATATGACTCTATACGTTTCTCCTCATAATTATCCTTATAGAGAGCTTTGTCGATAGTGGTGCTATTGGATTATTAAATAAAAACATTTGTCTAGCTTAGTCCGACACTCGCATCTTTTATTACATATCTCTGCATTCGGACGATAGACAAATTCAATGCATTTGAATTAAACAAATCTTGTTTGTTTCTAATAAAATGGGGGCTTGACTCCAAACTTGTTCGTTTTAATCTGCCCGATGGACAGCTAGACATGCAAGATGAACTGGAATATATAACTCCAAAATTGTGGTAATTTGCTTCAATTTCATGAGAGGCGATTGGACCCAACACCAAGATTGTGGGAGATGGTCTTAACTCTGAGATGGTGGGATTGGACATGATTTCAAGATAGTGGAATTGGTTATAACTCCTTGCTGTGGAGTTAGATATGAGTTGGGGACAAGTTGGATCACGATTCCAAGAATTGTGGAAGTTTGGATGAAAAACTTTCAAGATGAGGATTAGATGAGTCGAGGCCGGCCAAGAGAACGGACTATTACGAAAAACAATCCCATAAAATCCTCTATAAGAAAGAAAAAAGAGCGATGTCACCAAAAAGTTAACGCGCCTTGCGTAAAAGCCTCTTTTGAAAAATCTCGGCCGCTGCAGCCACGGCAACACTCATCACCGCATCTCTCGCCGAAGCACCACTTCGCGTCTAGACAGTTCTCGAGCACCTTGGTTACCGCAGTGTTTTCAAACTCCCTCCAGAAAAACATCCCGACTGGTGCATGAGCTTCGCTACGTGGCCAAGCTCTTTAAGAAATTACGATGTTCTCTTGGGCAAAATGTATCAGCCTCGTATGGCGATCTTGCTTAATAAATTGATTTGAGTCTGGCCAATGGGAGGTTGAAAAACAGTATTCGCTAATCTAAACTCTAGTTACAATTATTTGCCACCTCATTCTACCCAAGATTCCCATCAAGAAATTGAAATGTGCACGGTAAAATGCTTAGTTGGAGAAACACTTGTAAATATTTGATTAAAGAACCGACGTAAGAACATTTGTACATACATAACGTACAAAATTCAGGAAACATCATTAAATCGCAATATATTATTCCAAGATTTAATGCACAAAATTCTCAGGCCTATCATGAATCTTCTTCCAATAGAAGCACTCCGTTTTGCACATATTAATCCACTCATGGCCTTCATCGATCAATTCAAGGTCCATTGGTAGAAAGAAGGATCTGCTGCTATCCCAACTCTACTTAATTATGTCCGTGCTTCCAGACACACCCATGCAAATTTTAGAACTAATTACGAAGTCTAAGTTGGTGTCGATCCCACATCAGTCTCCAATGTTTGATTGGATCATCTAGGAAAAGTTATCACACATTTAATTTGTTTACATGGGTGTCAATAATGAAATAAATGCACTCAATTATAACTCATAGAATGCGTGGCCAAATAACTTAAGTGCTTAGCCCTTTCACTTCTTTGTCGTTTGTTCTTTCTATATTTCGAGAGCTCAACTCTCATTAACATGAAGAAGATGGTGAACATGTCATTAAGTTGTGCAAGGCTATCGTACCAAAGGATGGACCATATAACACAAACATTCAGTACGAAAACCACAGTATAAAAACATTACAGCCTAGAACCGAAGCCACAGAGGAACCAAAAAAAAAAGGAAAAGAAAATTTAGCAGTTCCCCTCAAGCAGTACCGTTGTCTCTTCTGCTTAATCCTTTTTCCACGGTCTTGAGTTGATGATAATCTCCAGAATAAAAATGGCGGCAGAAGCTATCCTCCCACTTCCACCTACCAAACACAACACGTCAGAAGTTCTCATTAGCTATCTATACATATTCATACAAGAGTAGATTTTGCACTACGTGCATGCATATTTCTCCCTTTTCTTACGTATATATAAGTGAACGGAGATGTATATTATTTTCTCCATTCAGAAATTCAGTGGGTGCGAAAATGCCATGAATGAATAAACCCTAAAGGCAACATGGGAAAAGCAAAAATGAAAGAAATAGGCAAAAGCATACCAAGGAAGCATTTCAAAACTCCGAAGAGAAGAACCTCGGGTCCAATGATGAACAGCTGTTTAGCGACTTTTTCCGCCATGGAAAAAACGCTCTTGCTCCAGCACAACGTTGTCATACCCGAGGCCACCTGCCTCATATTACCAACGACGGTTTTCAGCAGCTCAACCACCCTCTGCATCGTCGTTGGTGCTCTCTCTCTCTCTCTCTCTCTCTCTCTCTCTCTCTCTCTCTCTCTCTGCGTCTCGTTTCGGTTTTTGTGAAGCAAAATGAATGCGATGGGAGTCGCCGAGTGTGGTTCGGGGACGGTTTTTGTAGCGGATTTTTTAAGAAGCAAAATGAGGAAAGGATTCGGTGGTTCGTTTTTTAAAAGAGAGGAGTATGAGAGATGGGGACTCTTTGATAAAGTACAACCGATCGTGAGCTTCAAAGGTGATGACTTTCGGTGGCTGGGGAATTCAAAAGGGGAGATTTGAGTGAGGATTGGTTAAGGAAAATCAGAATTAGACAAGATTAGAAAGCTGTGAGAGGAAGAAAAAGCTTGAGAATCAAAAGGTGTAGGATTCACCTTTCACGCTATTTAATATGAAATTCGCTGTCTTAATCCCCTTCATATGAACTTGTCAGGGGCTGAATCAGGTCGCCTAGTTGTTCTCCTTGCATGATGGTATTGGACAGAGTATGTTTCGTCCATGTTCGGTCCCTCGAAGTATCCCGGACTGACTTCATTGTTGTCTGCATGATTTTGCTTCATCCTGTACGTTTCTGTTACGTTAGATTTGCTTTACAGTATGTGTGTAGTTTGTTATTTACGGTTTTCGGAAGTATTCTCGTTGTCGTTTTCTACGTAGTGTTGGCCTTTAACCTGCGCTTTCATCCACCCTAAAAGTTTGGATCTTTTTAACCTTTCTGGTCATGCATATAGCTTTACTTAGCTCATAAGCATTCAATTAGCTTTTTTTACTCGCAAGCACTTACTTAGATTAAATCAGAATAGTCCTGAAAACAAATCGTAAATGTATAATACAAAAGTCTGGATGGCATATTAGATGATTATTGATTTACAAGATTAGTTCAGTCAGAATTAATCCGGTTTCATCTAGTGAAATATTGATCTTTGTCACCTAGATTAGGAAACTCATATCTATTATTTACTATGCATAGCTCAAGGGAATCCTGTCTTAAATAGCGAGACATTGTATATGTGTAATGTTGCCTGGTACGGTTCGGGTTATTACCTTCTTCATCTTTTACTTTCTTTGTTATTATTTAATTGCTTTTATTTTTTGAGTCTCCGTACATGATTATTTAGATTTACATTTCTTCTATGAAAAATCAAAAGAATAAGAGAGGGAAGATTGCATGCAAAGCATATTATAAAAGGAAAAGGTACCCATGACCAGAATTACATTTATCTAGCATCATAAAGTCTCCGGCTTTATGAATATCTAGTTCGTAGAAATAAGCGATCTCCCACATCGCGGAGACTTTATGAATATCTAGTTCGTAGAAATAAGCGATCTCCCACATCTTACTTAGCTCCTAACATTAGTGGTGACTCTAGTTAAAATCAATCAAATAATTAATGAGAAACTAATTGCCCATTGGTAGGGCTTGGGATAGTTTGTGCAAAGCGTAAGTGCTATCTTGTAAGAGGGTTGGTTATTGGCGCCTACTCAGCAATATGTTAAACTTTCTCGAATCCACCTCAGGAGGGTCACAATATGTTGAAACAAAACTCAGCTCTTCAAATGAGACCGGAATGACATCTTGTTTGTACTTAGAACATCAAGACTTTCCTAGAAAATGGACAAATGTTTTGGAAAACTCAAGTCACAAGTTTTCCGCAAACATGAATAGTGATAAAATAATTAACGAGAAACTAATTGCCCATTGGTAGGGCTTGGAATAGTTTGTGTGAAGCATAAATGCTATCTTGCAAGAGGGTTAGTTATTTGTGCCTGCTCAGCAATATGTTAAACTTTCTCAAATTCACTTCGAGAGAGTCACAATATGTTGAAACAAAACTCGGGTCTTCAAATTAGACTGCAATAACACCTTGTTTGTACTTAGAACATCAAGAATTTCCTAGAAAATGGACAAATGTTTTGGAAGACTCAAGTCACGAGTTTTCCACGAACATGAATATCGAGTCAATTGGATGAAAGAGAAATGAGGGGTCAAAATCTGGACAGACAAATATATAAATGAAAAAACGACTTTTCAAGAAAGGCAAATTTGGTACCAGGTGGTGGCACGCCTAGCAAAAGTATGCCACATGGCACTTGCAGCCCAAGCCTATGTCCCCTGCTGGTTCTTTTCTGCCGAGAGGCCTGACTCTACTAATGAGCGAGTCGAGGGCCCTGTGCAATATATCTATGATGCTCTGCAATGGCCCAATGGCCTTGAGTAAGCCCAAGGTCCCTTGCGCCTACGATTTTTCCATGTAAATAAAGGGGTCGAAACACTAATTTCTCCAAGGTAACTTTTGTTGGCGAAATTCCCAATGTAGTTTGAAGATGACAAAACATTCTATAGGAGCTAATATGTATATTTGAGTGTGCGGACGAAATATTCTCTACATATGTAAGTTTATTTGTAGGTGATGTTTATAACATGAAGGATGTAGGTGATGTTTATAACATGAAGGACTTTCTTCCTCTGCAATACCGAGTGAAATGCGTTGGCCTTGAAAGGACCTTTGGATTTTGATGAACAAGTGAGGGACATGGGAACATAGGATGGAATAAATAGAACGAGAACAAATTGGATAGCATCAATACATCAATACGCTTGGAAGGATCTAAGTGTAGAAGGCAAATAAATTGAGATTAGGCGATCATGTAATAGGCTGGTTCACAAGATATACACAATCTCACCGCAAGTTGATGTTCAATGCAGACGTGCTAGTTTCAAACGTCCTTAATTTATAAATGATGCAAGACTGCGCAATGTTGATATTTTTTTTTGTTAGGGATCAAATTCTGATTCTATCAATGGATTCAATCCCTATTTTTTTTTATAAAATGAATGAGAGATCTTAAGGTGAAAATTTTAGGTGCCAACACACTTTAGTGAGGCAATTGGAGTAGTAGTACCTAGAAAGGATTAAAGGTTTAACTTTCCTCTTTGCTTAACCATTTATTTTGAGTAAAATTGTTAAAAGATTTAGAATCAAATTGATTAGTTTGAAAATTTTAAAACTATATTGGCCGACATATAATAACTTTAAAACTCTATGAATAATCATTCCTAAAAATCTACTACAGTGGACAGTCATTCCTTACAAGTTACATTTATGCGATCAATACTTTCTGTCATTTTTTTGTTGCTTGCTCTGCTAAGTGTACAGTAATTGAGAGACTGATAGAGCAAGTGTGTTGGGCGGCGAAATATACCATCTGGTACGGAATAAATAGTAAGCAATGCTTAGCGAACTTTTTTTTTTTTTAAAGTAATTTAGTTATCAACAATATATAGACATGATACTAGCTCTTAATTCTTCAAGACTGAGACATAAATTGGAATTATTCTATTAAAGTGTGAGCTTTGTAAATAGTTATCACCGAAAATACGAGGTTTCCAAGTACGCGAAAGTATTCTATATCTCAACGTGGAAAAAAATTGTTGACTTCACCCAATATTCTGCTATTAGAATCAAGGGTAAATTACTTGGACACCCCCTCAATTTTTGTCTTTCATTTTTTTGGGGGGGGGGGGGGGGTTGTAAAACTCGGACACCCCATGCATTTTCAAAGTGCTCTCTCCTTTGTTGATTCTAAGGTTAAAGAAATAATCTAAATTGAGCAACCTGGACTAATTTATTTGGAATTGTAGTTGGATCTTGAAAACTGACTTAATAAAAATCCGCACATCGAAGGAAGAGACATGGAAAAAAGGGTCCATGTTTGTTGGCCGGGTGTTTATTTAATTCACTTCCACATGTGCTTAATTAAAATAAAAGAAAAAAAGAATGAGTCGGCAACGCGTCTTGGGACGTCGCATTTTCAGTTGACCATCAAGGGATATTTACGCGCTCAGGATTCGAGGCATGACAGGACATGATTCCAAGATAGTGGAATTGGTTATAACTCCTTGCTGTGGAGTTAGATATGAGTTGGACAAGTTGGATCACGGTTCCGAGAATTGTGGAAGTTTGGATGAAAAACTTTCAAGATGAGGATTAGATAAGTCGAGGCCGGCTAGGAGAACGGACTGTTACGAAAAAACAATCCGCATAAAATCCTCTATAATAAAGAAAAAAGAGCAATGTCACCAAACAGTTAACGCGCCTCGCGTAAAGCCTCTCTTGAAAAATTTCGGCCGCTGCAGCCACGGCAACCCTCATCACCGCATCTCTCACCGAAGCACCACTTCGCGTCTAGACAGTTCTCGAGCACCTTGGCGACTGCAGTGTTTCCAAACTCCTTCCAGAAAAACATCCCGACTCGTGTATGAGCTTCGCTACGCGGCCAAGCGTCTTACAGAAATCACGATGTTCTCTTGAGGCAAAATGTATCTGCCTCGTGTGGCGATCTTGCTTAATAAATTGATTTGAGTCTGGCCAATGGGAGGTTAAAAAACATTATTCGCTAATCTAAACTCTAGTTACGATTATTTGCCACCGCATTCTACCCAACATTCCCATCAAGAAATTGAAATGCACGGTAAAATGCTCCCTTGGAGGTACACTTGTAAATATTTGATTAAAGAACCGACGTAAGAAAATTTGTTCACACATAACATACAATATTCAGGAAACATCATTAAATCGCAATATATTATTCCAAGATTTAATGCACAAAATTCTCAGGCCTATCATGAATCTTCTTCCAATAGAAGCACTCCATTTTACACATATTAGTCCACTCATGGCCTTCATTTATCAATTCAAGGTCCATTGGTGGAAATAAGGGTTCGCTGCTATCCCAACTTTACGTACCTATGTCCATGCTTCCAAGCACACCCCTGCAAATTTTAGAACTATATATGGGTGTCGATCCCACATCAGTCTCCAATGTTTAATTGGATCATCTAGGAAAATTTATCACATTTGATTTGTTTACATAGGCATCAATAATGAAATAAATGCACTTAATTATAACTTATGGAATAACTCAAGCGCTTAGCTCTTTCACTTCTATTTCGTTTGTTCTTTCTATATTTTGAGAGCTCAACTCTCATTTAACATGAAGAAGATTCGACGGTGAATATGTCATTAAGTTGTGCAAGGCTACATTACCAAAGGATAGACCATATAACACAAACATGCAGTACGAAAACCACAACATAAAAACAATAAGAAGAAGAAGAAGAAGAAAATTTAGCAGTTCCCCTCAAGCATTGTCGTTGTCTCTTCTAATTAATCCTTTTCTACGGTCTTGAGTTGATGATAACCTTCAAAATAAAAATAGTGGTAGAAGCCATCCCCTAAGTTCCACCTACCAAACACAACACGTCAAAAGTTCTCATTAGCTATCTATACTTGTATGAGAAGAAGAAGAAGAAGAAGAAGAAGAAGAAGAAGAAGAAGAAGAAGAAGAAGAAGAAGAAGAAGAAGAAGAAGAAGTTGATGACAACCTTCAGAATAAAGAAGAAGAATTTGATGATAACCTTCAGAATAAAAATAGTGGCAGAAGCCATCCCCCAAGTTCCACCTACCAAATACAACACATCAAAAGTTCTCACTAGCTATCTATACATATTCATAAAGGAGTAGATTTTGCACTACGTGCATGCATATTTCTCCCTTTTCTTAAGTATAAATAAGTGAACGGAGAAGTATATTATTTTCTCCATTCAGAAATTCAGTGGGTGCGAAAATGCCATGCATGGGAAAACCCTTAAGGCGACATGGGAAAAGAAAACATGAAAGAAAAAGGCAAAAGCATACCAAGGAAGTATTTCGGAACTCCGAAGAGAAGAACCTTGAATCCTTTGATGACCAGCCGTTTAGGGACTTCCTCCGCCATGGAAAAAACGCTCTTGCTCCAGCACAACGTGGTCATACCCGAGGCTCCCTTCGTTGGCATACTAACGACGGCTTTCACAAGCTTAGCCACCCTCTGCATCGTCGTTGGTGGTCTCTCTCTCTCTCTCTCTCTCTCTCTCTCTCTCTCTCTCTGCGTTTCGTTTTGGTTTTTGTGAAGCAAAATGCATGCGATAGGAGTCGCCGAGTGTGGTTCGGGGACCGTTGCGCTCAATTGGTTTTTGTAGCGGATTTTTGAAGAAGCAAAATGAGAAAAGGATTCGGTGGTTCTTTTTTCTAAAAGAGAAGAATACGAGAGATGAGGACTCTTTAACAAAGTAAAACCGATCGTGAGCTTCAAAGGGGATGGCTTTCGGTAGCTGGAGAATTCAAAAAGGGAGATTTGAGTGAGAGTTGGTCGGTAAAGGAAAACCAGAATTAGACAAGATTAGAAAGCTGTGAGAGGAAGAAAAAGCTTGAGAATCAAAAGGGGTAGGATTCGTTTCTCACGCTATTTTGATATGAAATTCGCAATCTTAATCCCCTTCACATGAACTTGTCTGGGGCTGAATCAGGTCGCCTAGTTATTCCCTTGGCATGATGGTATTGGCCAAAGTATGTTTCGTACATGTTTGGTCCCTTGAAGTATCATGGAGTGACCTCGTTGTTTGTCTGCATAATTTTGCTTCATCCATTACGTTTTTGTTGCGTTAGATTTGCTTTTACGTTACATCCAGTATGTGTGTAGTTTGTTATTTACGATTTTTGGAAGTATTTTCCTCGTCGTTTTTACGTAGTGTTGGCCTTTTACCTGCGCCTTCATCCACCCAAATTCGGATCTTTTTGCCGTTTTGGCCATGCATATAGCTTTACTTAGCTCATAAGCATTCGATTAGCACTTGCTTAGATTAAATCATAATAGTACTGAGGATCATTTGGAAGTATTCTCTTCGTCGTTTTTACGTAGTGTTGGCCTTTTACCTGCGCCCTCATCCACCCAAAAAGTTCGGATCTTTTTTCCGTTTTGGTCATGCATATAGCTTTACTTAGCTCATAAGCATTCGATTAGCACTTGCTTAGATTAAATCATAATAGTACTGAGGATTATTATGGTAATGTATCAGTTTCGTTAAATCCCAAAAAAAGAAAAAGGAAAATACTAAACGGTTGCCATTGAATTATTTTTCTAACATAGGTTGTCCTTGATAACACAATGGGTAATTGATCTTTCTAAGGAATATGGCCCCACAAAAGCAAGAGCAATTAAAGGAGTTAAAGAATCACACCACTTTAATTTAAAGAATGATCCACTAAGGAATGAGAAGATAGGGTATAAATGCAAGATAAAATTTCATCTCTTTCTTGAGGAGTTTGTGTTGCTTCTTAATGGACGGAGCTAGAATAAGTGAAAACTAACACACACTCGAAGCACTAGATGATAGATGCTCTTGTTCGACTTGCATTTTGAGTCTTTAATGAAAGTGGATATATTACTCTATTGTCAGATCAAGATTGTAATGCTTAATTAATCGATAGTTTATTTATAGCGTTTTGTTTGACCTAAGCATGTGAAGCCATTGATGCGTGCTGTCACGATGCTCTCATGGCAGGTTTCTTTCAACTTGGAATGCTAAGTTATCTGTCTAGTTTATCACAACCTTTCCAACACAAATGAGGACCTTTATTGATTCACTTCTCTGATTTACCCTTAAATTTATCATAAGTCTCGCAACATAAGTAAATTCCAAGCACAATGAAATGGGCCAGATCTCACCTAGATTAGGAAACTCACATTTATTATTTACTTTAACGCACGTTACTTTTTATGCATAGCTCATGGGGATCCTATCTCGAAACTTAATAACAAGACATTGTATATGTATAATGTTGCCCAATACGGTTCAGGTTATTTCTTTCCTTGTGTTTTACTTTCTTTCTTTTATTTTGGTAAAGATGTGTTTTACTTTCTTTGTTATTATTTAAATGGATTTTTAATTTTTTGAGTCTCCATACATGATTATTTAGATTTCTATTTCTTCTAAAAAATACAAAAAATAAAAAGGGAAAATTGCATGCAAAGCCTATTATAAAAGGAAGTGGTACCCATGATGGGAATTGCATTTATCTAGCATCACAAAATTCCTGGGTTAATGATTCTCTAGTTCACAGAAGAAGCGGTTTCCCACATCTTACTCAGATCCTAACCTTAGCGGTGACTCTAGTTAAAATCAATCAAATAATTAATGAGAAAGTAATTTCTGATTGGCAGGGCTTGGAATAATTTCTACGGAGCGTAAGTGCCATCTTGCAAGAGGGTTATTTGTGTTGGCTCAGCAATCCGTTAAACTCTCTTGGATTCACCTCGATAGGGTCACAACACATTGAAACAAAACCAGTTCTTCAAATAAGACCAGAATGAAGTATTGCTTGTACTCAGAACAGGAAGACTTTTCTAGAAAACAAACAATTGTTTCGAAAATTCCAAGTCATGATCTTTTTGCGAACATGAATATCGGGTCAATTGGTTGTGGCATGCCTAAGAAGTGCGTATCACATGGCATTTGTAGCCAAAGCCTATTCCCCGTGCTGATTCTATTCTGCCGAGAGGCCCGACTCTACTAAGGAACGAGTTGAGGGCCAATAGCCCAATGGCCCAATGGCCCAATGGCCTTTAAGTAAGGCCCTAGATCCCTTGGCGCTTTCGATTTTTCCATGTAAATAAAGGGATCAAGACACTTATTTCTTCAAGGTTACTTCTGTTGGCAAAATTCCACCTAATGGACGGATACAGAGATAGTATCTATTGAATCGATTTTCTTCTTTGAATCAACTCCTGGAATCATTAGGAAGTCAGCACGTGGGCTGTCACGCCCCGAACCCCGAGACACGTGAACAACCCGCCATGGTCATGGAAATGCGACATTCTTAGGTAGTGTCGCCGACCCCAATTTTTATCATTTTTAATGCGCAAGCGGAACGTACTAAGAAACCCCTTACAAAAGCATACGGGATAGGACAGCAGGAACATCAACTCAAAATCAAACAACATACTTTCATATATCATCAACAAACCAGGGCTTACATACATCAACCGGATCCAGGGCCTATACACCAAAAATGGGTCAGAGTCTATGTGCATCAAAAAGGGTCAAGAGCACTCTCTATAAATGGTCCACCTCCGTCGGCATGCCATCCATCTCCGGGATACCGCCATCTACGGTCCCTGTAATATTTTTCCCCAAACCGGGATGAGACTTTGTCTCGGCAAGTTCAACCCCTCCTAAACCTCTATTAGAAGTAAATACGCCCGAAGTAGCTTAGCCACAACACATAGAAGACTTACCTCGGCTTAGCCCTCATCTGCAGGTTAGCACAATTTATATAATTCAACCACGTACAATTATGATAACCAAACAACCATGGCACCATCACATTATCAAACCATTCAACCACTTGGATCGTCTCAGCGATCAATCGACTCGGCCGATTACATGTCATTCTAGCAAATCAATCATTGCTCTCAACTACGGCCCTACTCGGCACTTTTGAATCAGTGGCATCACGGCCCCACTCGGCGCGACCTTTAATAGGTGGCAATTCACGGCCCCATTGGGCGCGACCTCTAATAGGTGGCATATCACGGCCTCATCGGGCACGACCTCTAATAGGTGGTTTATCACGGCCTCTCTGGGCACGACCTTTCATAGGTGGTTTATCACGGCCTCTCTGGGCACGACCTTTCACAGGTGGTTTATCACGGCCACGACCTTTCACGGAGTGGTTTATCACGGCCTCTCTGGGCACGACCTTTCACGAGGTGGTTTATCACGGCCTCTGCGGGCACGACCTTTCACAGTGGTTTATCACGGCCTCTCCGGGGCACGACCTCTAATAGGTGGTATTTCACGGCCTCATCGGGCACGACCTCTTGTAGGTGGTTTTCACGGCCTCATCGGGCACGACCTTTCCAAGGTGGTTTATCACGGCCTCTCCGGGGCACGACCTCTAATAGGTGGTATTTCACAGCCAATCTCCCATCAGTTTCTACACTTAGGATTTCATAAAGAATCCCTATAAATCACAATCACACTCAATTCATCACAACCAATCATCAATTTCAAATTCTACTAGCACAGCAACGATCGGCACGAAATTCTGAGCAACTAGGGTCAAAATAAATTTTTCGAGTTTTTTTTTTTTAATAAAATAATATTTTAATGAATTTCGGAATAAGATATATTATTAAATAATCCAACAATTTCGAGGCATTTATTTAAATCATAAATAAACTCCTTTAAGTCACCTCAATGTTTATTTTAAAAATAAACCTACTTAACCATTAAACTAAACACCATTTACCTTAAATAATCACCTTAATATAATCCACAACTAATTAAGCCAATCTATCCACCTAATCTCAATCAACTTAAGCTAAACATACTTAGGGCATCATTATCTCGCTAATCGCGGATTAGTGAGGTAAACTCACGGAATCGCTTTCCGACGGGTTTCGGCGAAGAGCACGACGACGCCGACGACAAACCTACACGGATCAAGACCAAATGAGCACTAGAAGGGAACCAAAACGAGCTCGGAAGATGCTAGATCTTGCTGGTTTTCTTTCCAGCAACTAACCGGGCTTGAAAGGCGACGGAACGGCGACGAACGAGCGGAGAACGGCGGAGGAGAACCGGCGACAGCTTGTGCAACAACCGGTGGGGGCTTGAGCGGATGATCGGCGGCGACGGAAGCTTCGGCGGTCGGCTACCAGCAGCTCGGGGCGAGGGAGACGGCGGCGACGGAGACGCGACGAGCTCGCACCCGGGGCCTCACACGCGACGAGCGGCGAACGGCGACGGCGTGCGACGGCGGGCGAGACGGCGGCGACGGAGACGCGACGAAGGGCGGACGGACTAGCTGCAAGTTCGCGGGATCCTTTCTCTCCCTCTCCCAATTTCGAATTCCCCTTCCCAAGGTGCTAGAGGTTGAAGATGAAGTGGATGGGACACCCCACTTTTGGTGAGCCAATTAGCTTGTGACACTTGTCAAGCTCTCCTTAATTTTGGCCTCCACCATGACATCACTGTGATGTCACTCTCCACTAACTCAAATCTCCACAACATCTTCCAATAGGTCCAATTCATTTTCTTGGGGTCCAAGTTCTTGCACATTTAATTATTTCAATTTCCATCAATTCTCTTCTAATTGAGTCTAAATTAAGATCCATAATTTAATCCAAGGTTCCTAATAGGGTATGTGACATGACCGGCTTCCAACTTCTAAGTTCAATCCCAATTTTTACGGTTGAATTCAATCCGGTGCGATTTCAGCTCGCCTAATCCATTGAGTAGTTTTTGGGGAAATTTTCTTGCATCCAACCGGAGGGTGATCAGTCCCAAGTCGACGGTAAAATTCCTTAATTACTTCACTCAATAAACTAGTTCCCTCGTGAGTGGCCAACTCTAAGAGACGAACTACATGCACGGATGAATTGCCCGATTCAATTGACTGAAAATAAATTGAGAAAAATCGGGATGTCACATGGGCAAAGCTCTTTGATTAAAGAGGGAGAAGACAAGATATCAATAGTCGAGGCAGTAGAGAATTTCTAACTACAATTTGTTTGAAAGGTAACTTCATGCCCAAGCGCTGATACAGTAATAATATGGAGTGCTAACCACACCGAGGGACAGGCCCTGAAGCGAAGGATGGGAACGAGCGGAATTAATGGGTTCCAATTTTTGGCCTTGCATTGACCATCCAATGGACCATGGACTAAATGGCCATAGGAAATTCGACAAACAAAGGAAAATCTATCAGTAAGCTTCCAAAAAAAGAAACTTAGAGAGCTCCATTATATCTTTGATCTCTCTACGCAATAAACTCATTACTTAAGGGATATTGGCGATTTATGTGAGAATTCATAGTGACATTAGTTTAAAAACAAGTTAAAACAACTTGACTCATCGGAGATATCAAAACTAAAAATATGTGCAGTCCACAGTCAGTTGAGGCAACAAATTGCCCTAAACTGATAAATTGGGTTTATATTGGCTTCTAAATGAAACCCTAGCCCCTAAGTTCAGTTGCAACCCAACTTGCTAGTCATATAGCATGTTCCTTGAGGAAGGAGAGTTCATGCGTGAAGTCGTTGTGGGATGCAACATGGAGGATATTTTGGTCAGTGGAACATTGAGAGTTGTTACTAAGCTAGTAAAAGTTCAACTTATTATGGTGTCATTACAACTTTTGTTTATAAGAACTTTTTGCTAGAAATTCTTATATACATATGTGCCGATTTTGTAAGAATGTGTAACTTTCTTAAATAACCATACGTTACTCAAACCTGCATTAGTTTCCCTATTCTTGTCCGCAATTTTCATGAGAAGTTTGGTCCTTGGTGATATGAATAATCACCGGGGAAAAATACCAAAAAAGTGATCAATCTATAATATTGATATCAATTTACTCATTAATCTTTCAATTTGACCAATTTAGTCATAAACCTTCTCATATTGGTACAAATTCAACTTTCTTAAATAACCCTACATTACTCAATCCTATATTAGTTTCCATATTCTTGTCTGTAATTTTCATGAGAAGTTTGGACCTTGGTGATATGAATAATCACCAGGGAAAAATACCAAAAAAGTCATAAATCTATAGTATTAATATTAATTTAGTCTTAAACTTTTCAATTTAATCAATTTAGTCATAAACTTTCTCATATTTGTATCAATTCAGTTCATTAGGCCAATTTTGACCAATTAGTGATGATGTGGACGCTAGCAAGCCAACAAACAACGACATGACAACTGACATGATAATTTTTAAATAATTTTAAAAAATTGAATTTTTTTGAATTTTTTTGAATTTTTTTGAATTTTTTTATTTCTTTTTCTTTTTCCTCTTCTTCCTTCTTGGGGTTCTTCCTCAAGTGGCCAGTGAGGCTCTTGCGAGACTTAGGGGTCATGAGCGAGGTGGCTTTGCCACAAGCGAAGGCAACCTTGCCCAGATCTAGGCAAAGTCACCTCGCCCATAGCCTTGGGGGAGGCAAGGGGCAAGGACGATGACCCTTGCTGACCATCGATGAGGGCTTAGCAATCCTCATGCAATGGCTATGAGCTGCTACGCGGAGAAGAAGGCCAAGAGGAAGAAGAGGAGAAAGAAAAAGAAAAAGATTTGAAAAAGATAAAACAAAAATTATTTAAAAAAATTGTTACGTCAGCGTTCATCGGCCGACCTACACCAGCTGACATCCAAGTCAGCACCAATCAACTAAAATTTGACCGGATGGACTAAATTGATATCTATGACCAAATTGGTCCAATTAAAAGATTTAGTATTGAATTGGTACTAATATCATAGGTTTATAACTTTTTTGATACTTTTCCCATAATCGCTACTACGATTTTCTGAACAAGGCATATGTCTAATAATCTCTCCTAATTATCGCACCTACTCTATTTTCCTTTCTATATTACTGGCAACTAAGTGCCAATCCACCCGTTGAATGGACCAATATTAAAGGATGAAATTCTAAAAAATAGAAACAAGATTAGAAATTACATCATAATAAAGATGTATAACAAGTCCGCACTTGAAAAAAAAAAAAAGGACACCCTCAACAACCAAATACATGTTTAATGCGTATATATTACACTCACACATGTTTAGTCGTCATCGAATTACATTCCACGTAAAATTATAACAAGAAGATAGATGTTTGACACTTCGAGAGGTTGAGGAGGTTGACGTTGCACGTCTCATTTTAATCATCTAAGAACTGGTGGAAAAAGAAAAATTAACCATCAAGATTTTAAGCTATGTTGCAGCACAATACCACTAATATGTCTTATTCAATCCAATTTCGCCTCTTTGAAAAGAAAATTCAGTCAAAAGAACAGTCAGATCAAATCTAAAAGAGCAGCAAATATATTAATGACGACACGAAAGAATAATAATTTACATTGCTAAAGGCGACTGAGTTTGTGATATCGACACGAATGAAATCAAAGAAGAATTTGCAAGTAACTACCGCCTTTGATACTTTACAACTGGGAAGAAAAATCTCGTGCTATAACAGATTAGATGAGTTCAGGTTGTTAGAAGTTAGAATCTATTTCATTTTCTTTTTCTTTTTTTCTTTTTTGCAGAATAGAGTTTGTATTCCAATTGACCTTCGGAGCCGAAACAGTAGCTTTTTCTATTTAAGTTTCTAGCTCGTAATTCCCATACTTTGGAGAAGATGGCAATCAAGGCTAAGATACACGAGTACGAAATGGGAAACTTCGAATTCAGTTGATCTCTGACATTGCTCGAAGAGGCACGGAGGTTATACTTAATTGTCCTTTTGTCGTAAGTAATGGCAAAGTCTTATCATTCTCATGGCACTGGTGTGTCTGTCATCACTTTTGGCCATCGTGAACCGTCACTCTGGACGGTAGAAGCACCAGCATCCTTTTGTCTGTACCTATCAGCCTCATATGAAAGGGGGACCATTTTTCCTAGCTCAGCCTGAGACCCGAGACAGATTCCATTTTCAAAACACGTCCATATATCATGCAAGAGATAATTTAGCAGACTAATTGACAAGCACTTTGCGAAAGAAGGTAATATCTAAGGAAACACAAGTTCCCTGATGGGAGAGTTTAGGAAGTTTCCATTACAGTCCTAAGAATATCAATATTAAGTAATGTCTACTCCAGGAAATAGGTTTTCATGCAAGCATATTATCTCTGAAGTGTACCATTTGATTCAATTGACGGTAACTAGGCTCCCTAAAGTGGCATTGACTTTGACAAAATTCCCGCGTCAATATTTAAAAGAGGTGTGTTTTGGGTAAATATGACCTAAACTTTTTTTATTTTAAGGATACCTCTAGGTCCTAATGTCCTTGAAGAACAAACAACACACTGTAAACCGGGTGATACTTATATGTTTTTATCTTGGATGGGTAACTTCTCTTCAGAGAAATCTCTGCACCAGTGATCTGATAGAGAGATGATTTTTTGATGACTTGTATACGAGTACTAGGGGAACTGGATCAGTTCCCATCAACTACATCTTCCAAACATTGCATAAGATTCATGCTCACCATTATAACCATGGACTCATTCTCTCTATCATGAAACTATGCCATAATCACGGCTAGTTTTGGAGCTCTAGAGGGTGGAAATTGAGCAAGGTGGTGCATTATCTGCAAGATGAGTCCTCTTGCTTGATATCATAGTCAGAATGGCAATGAGCTAGATCATGTTCCCTGCAATGCTTTTGACTAATAATCAAATCATTGGGAGCAGCATAAACTATAAATCTCAAGCTCTAAAAGTCAGAGATTTCCTGGCTTATTTTTTTTCCCCTAAATTTTTTGTTTGGATGCATTCTTAGCACATCTCTTGCTTCTTCGCCTTGTCCTGGAACATGTCATTTCAAGACCAATTCTTAAATGGACAATGTCTCTAATCTAGGTTAGCTACTCTGTGTACTGCTCAAATCTCGATGAAACAGATCCTGTTTCATTATGCTTTTACTTTTATGTCAACAAAGTCTGATTAAAACATTTTATGAGTTCTGAACAAGCTTAGGAAACATAAAATATTAGATCATGACAGCATCAGACAGATAAAAAATCACACCGGAAAGCCAAATATACACCACAATTTAACAGGCACGTATTCTCATGTATGCAAGAATAGACACTTGCAACTTAAAAACTAGAAAAGAGATTTCTTTATCAAGTACTTTGCACATGGCATATTGGAAGATTTTAAATAAGATAACATTAAAGACATCAAACAATCTCACAGCAGTGAAAAAAAGTGAGGAAAAAAAAAGAAACAGGGGGGAAAGTGAAAAGGAAAGAAAACACTAATGTTAGTTTAGTGTGTAGCACTTCCTGAGACTGTAAATTTTTTAGGGCAAATAAAAAAATGCAGAAATGTCTAACAAGTCACAAAATATTTAAGTAAAAGGAAACAAAGTGGGGAGAGAAAGAATTAATATAAACTTCTTGATGCTTCCAGCAACTCCACTTTCTTCCTATTAGACTCAGTAAAGGACATTAAAGATGGAAAATTAGTTTTGCAAACCTCCATTTTTTTTCATGGTCATGTGTTGCAATATTCAAAGTGCAACAACAAACAGAATCACTAAGAATCCACATCCCGCAATAATCAACATAAGGAAGCACATACGACCTCCAACAAGCTTTAGTCATCAACCATTGTATGTCACAATTTCAAAGTGGAGCTAAGTAAAGATGAAATCAGCAACATAAGCAAGTGAAGAAACTCACCTAATCATGCCTTGGAGCTACTTGAATGCAAAGAAAGTATTGAGCAACCGCCTCCAAGTTTATCATTTGCACAGCCATGATATACTTCATTTATGCCTAAAAAAGGGGAGAAGTATGTCACGCCCCGATCCTCGGACGCGTGCACATCCTTCTACTTGGTCGATTTTAGAATGCGATATCCCAGGACTATGTATCGCCGACCCTTTCTTTTTATTAAGCACATGCGGAAGCAGTTATAAATCCCCAGACAATAAAACAATGGGATAGAAAAGTAGGCCATATTTTTCATATTGAAATTCACGACCACACTTTCATTAACATCACCACTCATAGTATATTTACAATACTATTTACAGCATAAAAGTCTCAAACCTATCTATACCAAGACAGGGTTCACAAAAGGGATGGGATCTCAATCCACATCCGGGTTACATTCAAGATCCCTCTCTGGATCATCTTCTTCTTCAAAAGTCTTTCTCCCCTTCAGGTTCCCCTTCCTTAGCTTCTCCTCAGGGTCCTGAAATGGTTATTCAATAACCAATGAGACCACGTCTCAGCGAGTCCTACCCACTAAGACTCGATTAATAAACTAATACGCCATCCGGTTGCCTAAGCACAACACGAGTCAGAGGACTTACCTTAGCCTCAGTTCCAACCTGCAATTCAAGGTTAAACATAGATATTCAAACAATTCACGACATCCGATCAAGCATTGATCAATCGACTAAGTCGATTACATGTCAGTCAGACCCTCTCTGGGTCATTCCCACTCATACCACGCTTTCTCCGTGGTGTACTCATTCACCAAATCACATGTGTTTCTCGGGCGTCGTTTTCGCCAATGACATACCGATCACCGACACCGTGCGTTCTTTAAGGCGCCGTTTTCACCAGTGATAACCTTGATCACCGAACCACGTGTCCTTTCAAGGGCGCCGTTTCGCCAAGGTGACATCGGCTATAGACAACATCGTGCGTTCTTTAAGGCGCCGTTTTCACCGGTGATATTCCCATAATCACCGAACCACGTGTGTCTATAAGTCATTTACGTGCGTTCTTTAAGGCGCCGTTTTCGCCAGTGATACTTCCAATCACCGAACCACGTATGTCCAATAATATCGTACCTGATTGGTCTCATCATTCTCCCTACTATATAGCCCATCAACGTACTGGCGCTATATACCCATGCTTGGCCATTACCAATCAATAACTCAATAACAAACAATTTAAGACAATTCCTAAAATTCCACAATAAATTCAATTCCATACAACGTAGAGCTCAATTAAATAAACGGACTGCACCACGACAATCGGCACGAAATTCCGGTCACCGCCATCCCGGTTGAATTTCCGGAAAAATAATTAATTAAATAAATAAATTTCGAAAATAAATAAATAAACATTAAAAATCCAATTTAGGCCTATATTGCCTTATTGGGCAAACGGGTCGGGAAAAATCTCGAGATACATTGATAAATAACCAAACATTTCTACTTGCTAATAGCTAGGTCTAACCACCTAACATGCATTATTAAGTCACTAAATTAATTGTTCTAACCCTAATCTAACCACCTAATTGCACTTAATTAAATCTAACCAACCTTAAGCATAATTAGCAAACTAATAAAGCATTAGTGAGTAAAACTCACTTGATCAAAAGCGGGTATCGGAACACCGCGACGGCGACGCGATGGCGGCCGAAATCGGACTTTCGACGACACCGGCGTACTTGGACCGGGCCTTGGACTTGGCCCAACAAATCTCAGCTCAAGCTGAAACTTGTTACTGAAATGGACTAGGCCCAAAGCTGCAAAACTGAACTGGGCTTGAATCAAAACTGAATTGGGCCTGTCTTTGCTGGGCCCAAAAGACTGAAATTACTGGGCTTCTAATCCCATTTATGCTGGCCTAGAATCCAATGATTGTGGGCTGAACAAGAAAGCCCAATATGAGCTGCGATGGAAATGGAGGAGGATCCGTGGCCTGGTCTTCGCTAGGCTTGATGGACTGGCTTGTTGCGGCTGATCCACGAATTGAAGAAGACGCGGGCGAAGAAGGGAGCAACTCCCTGGCGTCTTCGGTGGAACTTGATCTTCACGGATGAGGCGGCTTCACTTCGGTCTTCAACTCAGCTGTGTTGACCGAAACAAGAAATGATGCGGCCAAGTGGCAGCAAAACCAAGCTGCTCGGTGGAGAAGGCGTGGGCTTCTAGCGGTCAATCCATGGCTTCGCTGGTTCATTTGTTGACTGAAGCAAAAGGAGGAGCGGGCAGGTGGCGCGGATGAGGGCAGCTTCTTCAGTGGTGATGCTCGGTCAACAATTGCTCCGCTCGGTGGAGAATTGACCGAGATGATGTGCGGAGGCTTGGACGTCGCTGCAGTGGGGTTCAATGGAGCTGAAGACACGCGGCCACAAGGTCAACAAAATAGGAAATTGGCTGGCTTCAGCGGAGTCTTCAGTCAGCAAGGCTTCGTGCGCGGCAGCTGGAAGACTCGGGTGGAGTTTCGAAGGTCAACAAACTACCCTTGAAGAATCGAGGTTGACTGGAGCAAACGGAGGAGTCTTCGTTGGGTCTTCACGCCGCTGGAGAAGACACGAAGCTCTGCACGCGGTTAACGATCTTGTTGCTGCTGATGTCTCGGTCCTCAAGCGGCAGAAATTCTCGGCAGAATGGAGCTTGTCGCACAAAGAAATGAGAAGGGAGAGAGAGAAGTAGTTCACGGCAGCTTGGGGAAGAGGATGAGGGAGAGGTGGGGGCGCCAAGCGATATTTTGCAAGAATATCCAAAAAACGATTCTAAATAAAGTAATTTCCTTGGCTGCATGATTACCTCTCGAGAACTCTTCTAGAAAGCCAAAATGGTCCAAATGTTGTGCTGAGTGGGGGCTACAATTTTAAAAATCTCAGCTTCAATTGGACATTCATCCCATCCAAATTTCATTTCAATTGGCCCTCACAAAATCAATTGGTCATCCATCAATTACTTCGGCATTTTCCTCACTCAAGGATCCACCAATAAATCAATTTAAAGTCCAAATTACTGCTGCCCTCCTTTAAATCCGAATTTCATAATTTAGCTTTAATTCCTCACTCAATTTTCCAAATTGAGATCCAATTTCCACGTAGAAAATCCCAAGAATTTTCTGTAAATCTCCGACACACACGGGCTCAACCCGAAAGTCAAATTTCCCTTAATTTAGCCAATCCGAACTTGGCCAAACTTCCACGACGTCCGAACCCAATTTCGTAAAAATCTCGGGATCTCCGAAAAATCTTCTGAGACCGAGTTGACGTTCCTAAAATAGCTTGTGACATCACTGAACTTTCGATTTCTGAAATCTGACTCAAATCGACGGTTAATTTCACTCCGGTGTGCTTTTAGTGTGACCTAGACTACCGGGTAGTTTCAGAACTTTTTAGGGCAATTGACTCGTGGTCGATTTTCTTCGAGCCACAATGAACCCACTCGACACATTGGCGACTCTCAATTGTCGTGAAAATCTCGAGGCTCGATTACCAACACGAGTACCAAAACGACAGAAAATCAAATTAGTGCCCGGTCGACGAGAATTTTCCAATTTAGTGGAGTCACCCACGATCGGCCACACATCTCGGTCGAACCGACCTATCTACGATCTCAATTCGATCTTTAAGCGTGCAAGTAATGACCTCTAAAGATGAACACGGTCGAGCCGCTTCTGGTCGAATTCTCAAGTCTATTGCCTTAATATTCTTTAATGGCATACCCAGCTAGTCTAGTTATCTCGAGAGTGATCAGCTCTGAGAACAACCCTATAGACACGCCAATGAAATGCCCGATTAATTTAATAGAAAACAATACTGAAAATTCTGGATGTCACAACTCTTCCCCTCTTATAAAAATTTCGTCCTCGAAATTTAAACCTTACAAGACTTGATTAAAAAGGTGGGGGTACAATTCTCTCATTGACTCCTCAGTCTCCCATGTCGCTCCTTCTGTACCGTGGTGTTGTCAGACCACTTTGACTAAGGGAATAGTCTTTGTACGCAGAACTTGCTCTTTGCGATCGACAATGGGACGGTCTTTCAACGTATGACACACGGTCATCCACGTCCAATTCTTCAAAATTGAGTACGTGGGTCGGGTCGAGCTCATACTTCCTTAACATCGACACGTGAAAGGCGTCATGCACTTGCGCCAATCTTGGCGGCAACGCAAGACGATACGCTAAGGTCCCGATTCTCTCAAGAATCTCAAACGGACCTACGTACCTCGGACTCGGTTGCCTTTCTTACCAAAGCGCGAAGTTCCCCTCGTGGTGACACCTTCGGAAAAACGTGATCACCAACTTGGAATTCCAAAGACCTTCGACGCTTATACGCATAACTCTTACATGCGGCGCTTTGTGCTGTCTTTAATCGTCTCGATCTTTGTCACGGCATCTACCGGGACCGCTTTGAACCAACTCGGGCTGTTATCTTTCTTTCCCGACTTCATCCCAACATGCGGGTGTTACGCACGTGACGCCATACGGTGCTTCAAATGGAGCCATCTCGAATACTCTGCGATAAGCATTATTGTAGGCGAATTCTACCGAGATGAAGCCGATCTTCCCAACTTCCTTTGAAGTCTATAACACACGCTCTCGCATGTCCTCGAGGGTCTCGAATTGTCCTCTCGGACTGGCCATCCGTCTGAGGATGATAAGCCGTCTTATTGAAGCTTTGTACCAAGAGCACTCTGCAAGCTCTTCCAAAAAGCAGCAGTAAATCTCGGGTCTCTATCAGATGTTATCGTAACCGGCACTCCATGCATTCGAACCACTTGGCGCACATATAGGTCTACGTGCCTATCCAAACTGAGGTCTTTTCGAACCTGCAATGAAGTGAGCCGACTTTGTCGATCTATCGACTACCACCCGGATCGAATCATTCCCTCTCGACTCCTTGGTAGTCCGATCCACGAAATCCATCGTGATATGCTCCCATTTCCATTCGGAATCGCGAGAGGTTGCGAAGTCCTCCGCTTGCAATGCCGAGCTTTTTACTTGTTGACATGTCAAACACTTGGCCACATGTTTGGCGATATCCGCCTTCATACCGACCACCAATAATGTTGACGTAGATTCTGATACATCTTAGTGCTTCGGGATGAATCTTGTGAAGCGCTATGATGTGCTTCGAGATAAAATTTCTTCTCTAAGCTCTACATCGTCAAGTACAACCAATCGTCCTTGGAATCTTAGTGTCCCGTCATTAGAAATTTGAAAATCAACCTTTCTTTTCTCTCGCGTCTTCTGAAGAATTCTCTCGTACATCCGGGTCAATCGGTTGGAGTTGTTTGATTCTAACTTGGACATCCGGTTCACCCCCGAGGGCGGCCATAAAACTCGAGGTGGCCTACCTCAAATTTGAACACCGAATCCCGAGCTCTCTCGATTAAGTTCCATTCCTTAATCAGTATATGAGCCACGAAGACTTTCGACTTAAAGTATCGGCGACCTTGTTCGCCTTTCCGGGTGATATAAAATATCACGGTCATAGTCTTTCAGCAATTCCATCCATCGGCGCTGTCTCATGTTCAACTCCTTTTGAGAGAATAAATACTTGAGACTTTGATGGTCCGTGAAGATTTGAAACTTTTCCCGCACAAGTAATGTCTCCAAATCTTCGGGGCAAAGATAATTGCGGCGAGCTCTAGGTCATGCGTCGGGTAGTTCAATTCATGAGGTCTCAACTGACGGGAGGCATATGCAACAACCCTACCATGTTGCATCAGCACGCAACCCAACCCCTTGAATGACGCATCACTATAGATCTCGAATCCTCCAGAACCTGATGGAATTGTCGATCATTGGGTGCGGTAGTCGCTTTTCCTTCAGCTCTTGAAACTACGCTCGCACTTGTCGACCATACAAATTTCTCTTCTTTCTTCGGGGAGCTTTGTCAGAGGTGATGCTATCGATGAGAACCCTTCCACAAACCATTTGTAATAACCTGCTAACCCCCAGAAAGCTTCTGATTTCTGTCACTGATGTCGGTCTCGGCCACTTGATCACGGCTTCTATCTTGCTTGAGTCGACAGAGATTCCTTCTCAGGAAATCACATGACCTAAGAACGCGACATGAGTCAACCAAAACTCGCATTTGCTAAACTTAGCATACAACTGATGAGTTCTTAATGTCTGAAGCACTAATCTCAGATGATTCTCATGCTCTTCATCACTTCTCGAATAGACCAAGATGTCATCAACGAACGCAATCACAAACGATGATCCACTTATTCATTGAATGTTCATTTGTCAAATCCATGACAGAAACTGGAGTGTTCACCAAGCCAAACGATCTTACAATACTCTCGTAAAGACCATATCAAGTACGAACAGCTGTCTTTCGTACAACCACCTTCCGGTTCGTAACTAACGACTTCATAATCTCAAGTCGACTTTTAAAACATCGATACTCTTTATAACTAGTCACACCATTCATTAATCCTTGGCAAAGAACACTTGTCCTTGATCTTTACTTAATTGAGTTGACAATAGTTGATGCACACTCGCAATAAACCATCTTTCTTCTTCTCACAAATAAAGCGATGTTTCCCAAAAAGTGATGCACCGATATACACGAATTCCTCATTCATCAATCTTCACCTCGGCATCTTCAATTCTACCAGTTCAAACAACTACAATCGGTAAGAAGCCTTTGAGAATGGTTCTATACCGGTGTTAGCTCGATCTCACTTTCTATCTCTTTCTCCGCCGACGGTCCAGCAGTTCTAATGACAACACATCTAGAATTTTGTAGACCCGAGATGTCCTCCATCTCTAGTTCTCCAATCTGTCTTACCCAAAACACTCGCGCAAGCAACCTTTTGTAACCTCCGTCTAACAAACAAGTTACCTCGAGCCAGCAAGATTAATGAAATCGAAGATTCTTTTCGACTCTTAATAATCTTGCTATTTTCACAAACTAATAGACTAAACTGGATTATTCCATGACCATGATTCCTTATCACAAGATGCTTTATGTACTCACACTATTCATGTGGCGTCGAACTCACACCTCAGCAACTAGTCAAGCACAACTATTGCTAGTGATTCCCTTCTCTTTCACTTTTACTTCAAAAATTTGAGTTCTACGAACTCAGCACAAAACTCTGCTACGTTACTCTGATAAAATCACTTCCAACACATTCTTTCTCTGATCGATGCAAGGTCCATTCTACTCCCATTCCTTCCTTGCCACAGTAGCAATGCCTATGCTACCTTGGACTTCCACTGACAATCCTTCACTTGATGGCCATGCTAGTCATCATCACAACGTGTTCTAGTCATACTCGGACACTGGATTTATCCATACTTCCTTCTACAATTCTGACACCTATCTGGTGCATCTTTTATCTTCTATTAGGCGAAAGCATGCACTCTTTCTGGTTACCCATCATTCTGCTAGGATCACTCCCGACCAGATATCCCCGTTAGCTATACTCCAAACAAATTCACATCCTAGGAAGGACATAATGCCGATCTCCATCATCACGTCTGAAAACAACCTGATCTATTTGACTCGGTGCCGACTTGACTACTCCATCCTTCCTCGAGAGTGGAATAGAATGCTTTTCTCTTGACCTTGGTCTTTTCCCTGACCGATTTCCATTTCTGCCTGAACTGGATCTATACCTCGACTCGAATGCAATGACTCGCTCCTGGATCACATCTACACTCTGGATCTCAACGGTGAGGCGACAAGCGCGGTTGCGGCACCGACGGCGGCTCGATCTTAAGCCCGCCGCTCTTCCAACCCAAGGAACACTAGCATCGAACAATCCTATCGAACTTAGGATCATTCGACGCTGCTACATTAGTACCAACCTGCGGTGGTACTCTTACACTCGAGCTGGCCGAGTCAACACTCGCCACAACCACCTCGGAGTGCGGCCTTAGTCGTGCATCATCCCGAGTTACAAAGGACATTGTCCTCTTACTAGGAGTTCTTAGCTCTGCCGCTCATGGTTCGGTCTTTACACCGCAACCCGACTTCCAATTCCACCTTTGGATTAGAAGGTGAGCGATCCACACACCACAAACAATTTTAGCATTCAGCTAACATAAACATGCACCAGCATGAATTTAAAGGCCTTTCCTACTAACTATCCCATGGTCATCGCTCCTTATCACTCCAATCTTCAACTTCGCCCGATACCACAAAAGGGGATGTCACGCCCGATCCTCGGACGCGTGCACATCCTTCTACTTGGTCGATTTTAAAATGCGACATCCCAGGACTATGTATCGCCGACCCTTTTTTTTTTATTAAGCACATGCGGAAGCAATTATAAATCCCCAGACAATAAAATAATGGGATAGGAAAGCAGGCCATATTTTTTTTTTATATTGAAATTCACAACCACACTTTCATTAACATCACCACTCATAGTATATTTACAATACTATTTACAGCATAAAAGTCTCAAACCTATCTATACCAAGACGGGGTTCACAAAGGGATGGGATCTCAATCCACATCGGGTTACATTCAAGATCCCCTCTCGGATCATCTTCTTCTTCAAAAGTCTTTCTCCCCTTCGGGTTCCCCTTCCTTAGCTTCTCCTCGGGGTCCGAAATGGTTATTCAATAACCAATGAGACCACGTCTCGCGAGTCCTACCCACTAAGACTCGATTAATAAACTAATACGCCATCCGGTTGCCTAAGCACAACACGAGTCGAGAGGACTTACCTTAGCCTCGGCCCAACCTGCAATTCAAGGTTAAACATAGATATTCAAACAATTCACGACATCCGATCAAGCATTGATCAATCGACTAAGTCGATTACATGTCGATCAGACCCTCTCTGGGTCATTCCACTCATACCACGCTTTCCGTGGTGTACTCATTCACCAAATCACATGTGTTTCTCGGGCGTCGTTTTCGCCAATGACATACCGATCACCGACACCGTGCGTTCTTTAAGGCGCCGTTTTCACCAATGATAACCTTGATCACCGAACCACGTGTCCTTTCAAGGGCGCCGTTTTCGCCAAGGTGACATCGGCTATAGACAACATCGTGCGTTCTTTAAGGCGCCGTTTTCACCAAAGTGATATTCCCATAATCACCGAACCACGTGTCTATAAGTCATTTACGTGCGTTCTTTAAGGCGCCGTTTTCGCCGGTGATACTTCCAATCACCGAACCACGTATGTCCAATAATATCGTACCTGATTGGTCTCATCATTCTCCTACTATATAGCCCATCAACATCTCGGCGCTATATACCCATGTAGCCATTACCAATCAATAACTCAATAACAAACAATTTAAGACAATTCCTAAAATTCCACAATAAATTCAATTCCATACAACGTAGAGCTCAATTAAATAAACGGACTGCACCACGACAATCGGCACGAAATTCCGGTCACCGGCCATCCCGGTTGAATTTCCGGAAAAATAATTAATTAAATAAATAAATTTCTGAAAATAAATAAATAAACATTAAAAATCCAATTTAGGCCTATATTGCCTTATTGGAGCCCGAAACGGTCGGGAAAAATCTCGAGATACATTCAATAAATAACCAAACATTTCTACTTGCTAATAGCTAGGTCTAACCACCTAACATGCATTATTAAGTCACTAAATTAATTGTTCTAACCTAATCTAACCACCTAATTGCACTTAATTAAATCTAACCAACCTTAAGCATAATTAGCAAACTAATAAAGCATTAGTGAGTAAAACTCACTTGATCAAAACGGGTATCGGAACACCGCGACGGCGACGCGATGGCGGCCGAAATCGGACTTTCGACGACACCGGCGTACTTGGACCGGGCCTTGGACTTGGCCCAACAAATCTCAGCTCAAGCTGAAACTTGTTACTGAAATGGACTAGGCCCAAAGCTGCAAAACTGAACTGGGCTTGAATCAAAACTGAATTGGGCCTGTCTTTGCTGGGCCCAAAAGACTGAAATTACTGGGCTTCTAATCCCATTTATGCTGGCCTAGAATCCAATGATTGTGGGCTGAACAAGAAAGCCCAATATGAGCTGCGATGGAAATGGAGGAGGATCCGTGGCCTGGTCTTCGCTAGGCTTGATGGACTGGCTTGTTGCGGCTGATCCACGAATTGAAGAAGACGCGGGCGAAGAAGGGAGCAACTCCCTGGCGTCTTCGGTGGACGAGCGGAACCAAGAAGCTTCGGTGGAACTTGATCTTCACGGATGAGGCGGCTTCACTTCGGTCTTCAACTCAGCTGTGTTGACCGAAACAAGAAATGATGCGGCCAAGTGGCAGCAAAACCAAGCTGCTCGGTGGAGAAGGCGTGGGCTTCTAGCGGTCAATCCATGGCTTCGCTGGTTCATTTGTTGACTGAAGCAAAGGAGGAGCGGGCAGGTGGCGCGGATGAGGGGCAGCTTCTTCAGTGGTGATGCTCGGTCAACAATTGCTCCGCTCGGTGGAGAATTGACCGAGATGATGTGCGGAGGCTTGGACGTCGCTGCAGTGGGGTTCAATGGAGCTGAAGACACGCGGCCACAAGGTCAACAAAATAGGAAATTGGCTGGCTTCAGCGGAGTCTTCAGTCAGCAAGGCTTCGTGCGCGGCAGCTGGAAGACTCGGGTGGAGTTTCGAAGGTCAACAAACTACCCTTGAAGAATCGAGGTTGACTGGAGCAAACGGAGGAGTCTTCGTTGGGTCTTCACGCCGCTGGAGAAGACACGAAGCTCTGCACGCGGTTAACGATCTTGTTGCTGCTGATGTCTCGGTCCTCAAGCGGCAGAAATTCTCGGCAGAATGGAGCTTGTCGCACAAAGAAATGAGAAGGGAGAGAGAGAAGTAGTTCACGGCAGCTTGGGGAAGAGGATGAGGGAGAGGTGGGGGCCTTAGCTTGATATTTTGCAGAATATCTCCAAAACAATTTCAGCCAAGATAATTTCCCCCATTGATGGACCTCTCAAGAACTCTTCTGAAGCCAAAATGGTCAAATGTTGTGTAGGTGGGGGCTACGAATTTTAAAAATCTCACTGATTGGACATTCATCCCATCCAAATTTCATTTGATTGGCCTCACAAAATCAATTGGTCATCCATCAATTACTTCGGCATTTTCCTCACTCAAGGATCCACCAATAAATCAATTTAAAGTCCAAATTACTGCTGCCCTCCTTTAAATCCGAATTTCATAATTTAGCTTTAATTCCTCACTCAATTTTCCAAATTGAGATCCAATTTCCACGTAGAAAATCCCAAGAATTTTCTGTAAATCTCCGACACACACGGGCTCAACCCGAAAGTCAAATTTCCCCTTAATTTAGCCAATCGAACTTCGGCCAAACTTCCACGACGTCCGAACCCAATTTCCGTAAAAATCTCGGGATCTCCGAAAAATCTTCGAGACCGAGTTGACGTTCCTAAAATAGCTTGTGACATCTTTGAACTTTCGATTTCTGAAATCGACTCAAATCGACGGTTAATTTCACTCCGGTGTGCTTTTAGTGTGACCTAGACTACGGGTAGTTTTCAGAACTTTAGGGCAATTGACTCGTGGTCGATTTTCTTCGAGCCACAATGAACCCACTCGACACATTGGCGACTCTCAGTGTCGTGAAAATCTCGAGGCTCGATTACCAACACGGGGTACCAAACGACGGAAAATCAAATTAGTGCCGGTCGACGAGAATTTTCCATTTAGTGGAGTCACCCACGATCGGCCACACATCTCGGTCGAACCGACCTATCTCGATCTCAATTCGATCTTTAACGTAAGTAATGACCTCTAAAGATGAACACGGTCGGAAGCCGCTTCGGTCGAATTCTCAAGTCTATTGCCTTAATATTCTTTAATGGCATACCCGGCTAGTCTAGTTATCTCGAGTGATCAGCTCGAGAACAACCCTATAGACACGCCAATGAAATGCCCGATTAATTTAATAGAAAACAATACGAAATTCTGGATGTCACAACTCTTCCTCTTATAAAAATTTCGTCCTCGAAATTTAAACCTTACAAGACTTGATTAAAAAGGTGGGGTACAATTCTCTCATTGACTCCTCAGTCTCCCATGTCGCTCCTTCTGTACCGTGGTGTTGTCAGACCACTTTGACTAAGGGAATAGTCTTTGTACGCAGAACTTGCTCTTTGCGATCGACAATCTGGACCGGTCTTTCAACGTATGACACACGGTCATCCACGTCCAATTCTTCAAAATTGAGTACGTGGGTCGGGTCAGGCTCATACTTCCTTAACATCGACACGTGAAAGACGTCATGCACTTGCGCCAATCTTGGCGGCAACGCAAGACGACACGCTAAGGTCCCGATTCTCTCAAGAATCTCAAACGGACCTACGTACCTCGGACTCGGTTGCCTTTCTTACCAAAGCGAAGTTCCCTCATTGGTGACACCTTCAGAAAAACGTGATCACCAACTTGGAATTCCAAAGACCTTCGACGCTTATCCGCATAACTCTTCATGCCGCTTTGCTGTCTTTTGTCTCTCTCGATCTTGTCACGGCATCTACCGATTGCTGAACCAACTTTGGGCTGTTATCTTTCTTTCCCGACTTCATCCCAACATACCGGGTGTCCCCGCACGCTACGCCATACGGTGCTTCAAATGGAGCCATCGGAATACTCTGCGATAGCTGTTATTGTAGGCGGAATTCTACCAGGATGAAGCTGATCTTCCCAACTTCCTTTGAAGTCTATAACACACGCTCTCGCATGTCCTCGAGGGTCTGAATTGTCCTCTCGGACTGGCCATCCGTCCGAGGATGATAAGCCGTCTTGTCCAAAGCTTTGTACCAAGAGCACTCGCAAGCTCTTCCAAAAGCAAAGTAAATCTCGGGTCTCTATCGGATGTTATCGTAAGGCACTCCATGCATTCGAACCACTTGGCGCACATATAGGTCTACGTGCCTATCCAAGGCGAGGTCTTTCGAAGCGCAATGAAGTGAGCCGACTTTGTCAGTCTATCGACTACCACCCAGATCGAATCATTCCCTCTCTGACTCCTTGGTAGTCCAGTCACGAAATCCATCGTGATATGCTCCCATTTCCATTCTGGAATCGCGAGAGGTTGCAGAAGTCCTCCCGGCTTGCAATGCTGAGCTTTTACTTGTTGACATGTCAAACACTTGGCCACATGTTTGGCGATATCCCTTCATACCGACCACCAATAATGTTGACGTAGATTTCGATACATCTTAGTGCTTCGGGATGAATGTCAGAATGCTTGCTATGATGTGCTTGAGATAAAATTTCTTCTCTAAGCTCTACATCGTCAAGTACAACCAATCGTCCTTGGAATCTTAGTGTCCCGTCATTAGAAATTTGAAAATCAACCTTTCTTTTTCTGCGTCTTCTGAAGAATTCTCTCGTACATCCGGGTGCAGCTCGGTTGGAGTTGTTTGATTCTAACTTGGACATCCGGTTCAATTCGAGGCGGCCATAAAACTCGAGAGGTGGCCTACCTCAAATTTGAACACCGAATCCCGAGCTCTCTCGATTAAGTTCCATTCCTTAATCGGTATATGAGCCACTGAAGACTTTCGACTTAAAGTATCGGCGACCTTGTTCGCTTTCTTTCCCGGGGGTGATATAAAATATCACGAGTCATATCTTTCAGCAATTCCATCCACGGCGTTGTCTCATGTTCAACTCCTTTTGAGAGAATAAATACTTGAGACTTTGATGGTCCGTGAAGATTTGAAACTTTTCCCCGCACAAGTAATGTCTCCAAATCTTCGGGGCAAAGATAATTGCGAGCTCTAGGTCATGCGTCGGGTAGTTCAATTCATGAGGTCTCAGGCGACGGGAGGCATATGCAACAACCCTACCATGTTGCATCAAAGCACGCAACCCAACCCCTTGAATGACGCATCACTATAGATCTCGAATCCTCCAGAACCTGATGGAATTGTCAGTACTGGTGCGGTAGTCAGCTTTTCCTTCAGCTCTTGGAAACTACGCTCGCACTTGTCTGACCATACAAATTTCTCTTCTTTCTTCAGGAGCTTTGTCAGAGGTGATGCTATCGATGAGAACCCTTCCACAAACCATTTGTAATAACACACAACCCCGAAAGCTTCGATTTCTGTCACCGATGTCGGTCTCGGCCACTTGATCACGGCTTCTATCTTGCTTGAGTCGACAGAGATTCCTTCTCAGGAAATCACATGACCTAAGAACGCGACATGAGTCAACCAAAACTCGCATTTGCTAAACTTAGCATACAAGCGATGAGTTCTTAATGTCGAAGCACTAATCTCGAGATGATTCTCATGCTCTTCATCACTTCTCGAATAGACCAAGATGTCATCAACGAACGCAATCACAAACTGATGATCCACTTATTCATTGAATGTTCTGTTTGTCAAATCCATGACAGAAACTGGAGTGTTCACCAAGCCAAACGATCTTACAATACTCTCGTAAAGACCATATCAAGTACGAACAGCTGTCTTTCGTACAACCACCTTCCTGGTTCGTAACTAACGACTTCATAATCTCAAGTCGACTTTTAAAACATCGATACTCTTTATAACTAGTCACACCATTCATTAATCCTTGGCAAAGAACACTTGTCCTTGATCTTTACTTAATTGAGTTGACAATAGTTGATGCACACTCGCAATAAACCATCTTTCTTCTTCTCACAAATAAAACTGATGTTTCCCAAAAGTGATGCACCGATATACACGAATTCCTCATTCATCAATCTTCACCTCGGCATCTTCAATTCTACCCGGTTCAAACAACTACAACCGGTAAGAAGCCTTTGAGAATGGTTCTATACCGGTGTTAGCTCGATCTCACTTTCTATCTCTTTTCTGCCGACGATGCACAGTTCTAATGACAACACATCTAGAATTTTGTAGACCCTTTGAGATGTCCTCCATCTCTAGTTCTCCAATCTGTCTTACCCAAAACACTCGCGCAAGCAACCTTGTAACCTCCGTCTAACAAACAAGTTACCTCGAGCCAGCCAAGATTAATGAAATCGAAGATTCTTTTCGACTCTTAATAATCTTGCTATTTTCACAAACTAATAGACTAAACTGGATTATTCCATGACCATGATTCCTTATCACAAGATGCTTTATGTACTCACACTATTCATGTGGCGTCGAACTCACACCTCAGCAACTAGTCAAGCACAACTATTGCTAGTGATTCCCTTCTCTTTCACTTTTACTTCAAAAATTTGAGTTCTACGAACTCAGCACAAAACTCTGCTACGTTACTCTGATAAAATCACTTCCAACACATTCTTTCTCTGATCGATGCAAGGTCCATTCTACTCCCATTCCTTCCTTGCCACAAAGTAGCAATGCCTATGCTACCTTGGACTTCCCTGACAATCCTTCACTTGATGGCCATGCTAGTCATCATCACAACGTGTTCTAGTCATACTCGGACCTTTGGATTTATCCATACTTCCTTCTACAATTCTGACACCTATCCGGTGCATCTTTTATCTTCTATTAGGCGAAAGCATGCACTCTTTACGGTTACCCATCATTCGCTAGGATCACTCCCGACCAGATATCCCCGTTAGCTATACTCCAAACAAATTCACATCCTAGGAAGGACATAATGCCGATCTCCATCATCACGTCTGAAAACAACCTGATCTATTTGACTCGGTGCCGACTTGACTACTCCATCCTTCCTCGAGAGTGGAATAGAATGCTTTTCTCTTGACCTTGGTCTTTTCCCTGACCGATTTCCATTTCTGCCTGAACTGGATCTATACCTCGACTCGAATGCAATGACTCGCTCCTGGATCACATCTACACTCTGGATCTCAACAGGTGAGGCGACAACTGCGGTTGCGGCACTGACGGCAGCTCGATCTTAAGCCTGCTGGCTCTTCCAGAACCCAAGGAACACTAGCATCAGAACAATCCTATCGAACTTAGGATCATTCGACGCTGCTACATTAGTACCAACCTGCGGTGGTACTCTTACACTCGGGCGGCGAGTCACACACTGCCACAACCACCTCGGTGCGACCTTAGTCAGTGCATCATCCCGAGTTACAAAGGACATTGTCCTCTTACTAGGAGTTCTTAGCTCCTGCTCGCTCATGGTTCAGTCTTTACACTGCAACCCGACTTCCAATTCCACACTGGATTAGAAGGTGAGCGATCCACACACCACAAACAATTTTAGCATTCAGCTAACATAAACATGCACCAGCATGAATTTAAAGGCCTTTCCTACTAACTATCCCATGGTCATCGCTCCTTATCACTCCAATCTTCAACTTCGCTCTGATACCACAAAAAGGGGATGTCACGCCCCGATCCTCGGACGCGTGCACATCCTTCTACTTGGTCGATTTTAGAATGCGATATCCCAGGACTATGTATCGCCGACCCTTTCTTTTTTTTATTAAGCACATGCGGAAGCAATTATAAATCCCCAGACAATAAAACAATGGGATAGAAAAGTAGGCCATATTTTTCATATTGAAATTCACGACCACACTTTCATTAACATCACCACTCATAGTATATTTACAATACTATTTACAGCATAAAAGTCTCAAACCTATCTATACCAAGACGGGGTTCACAAAAGGGATGGGATCTCAATCCACATCCAGGGTTACATTCAAGATCCCTCTCGGATCATCTTCTTCTTCAAAAGTCTTTCTCCCCTTCAGGTTCCCCTTCCTTAGCTTCTCCTCAGGGTCCTGAAATGGTTATTCAATAACCAATGAGACCACGTCTCGCCGAGTCCTACCCACTAAGACTCGATTAATAAACTAATACGCCATCCGGTTGCCTAAGCACAACACGAGTCGAGGACTTACCTTAGCCCTCGGTTCCAACCTGCAATTCAAGGTTAAACATAGATATTCAAACAATTCACGACATCCGATCAAGCATTGATCAATCGACTAAGTCGATTACATGTCGATCGACCCTCTCTCGGGGTCATTCCCACTCATACCACGCTTTCTCCGTGGTGTACTCATTCACCAAATCACATGTGTTTCTCGGGCGTCGTTTTCGCCAATGACATACCGATCACCGACACCGTGCGTTCTTTAAGGCGCCGTTTTCACCAATGATAACCTTGATCACCGAACCACGTGTCCTTTCAAGGGCGCCGTTTTCGCCAAGGTGACATCGGCTATAGACAACATCGTGCGTTCTTTAAGGCGCCGTTTTCACCAGTGATATTCCCATAATCACCGAACCACGTGTGTCTATAAGTCATTTACGTGCGTTCTTTAAGGCGCCGTTTTCGCCAGTGATACTTCCAATCACCGAACCACGTATGTCCATAATATCGTACCGATTGGTCTCATCATTCTCCCTACTATATAGCCCATCAACGCATCGGGCGCTATATACCCATGCTTGGCCATTACCAATCAATAACTCAATAACAAACAATTTAAGACAATTCCTAAAATTCCACAATAAATTCAATTCCATACAACGTAGAGCTCAATTAAATAAACGGACTGCACCACGACAATCGGCACGAAATTCCGGTCACCGGCCATCCCGGTTGAATTTCCGGAAAAATAATTAATTAAATAAATAAATTTCGAAAATAAATAAATAAACATTAAAAATCCAATTTAGGCCTATATTGCCTTATTGGAGCCAAACGGGTCGGGAAAAATCTCGAGATACATTCAATAAATAACCAAACATTTCTACTTGCTAATAGCTAGGTCTAACCACCTAACATGCATTATTAAGTCACTAAATTAATTGTTCTAACCTAATCTAACCACCTAATTGCACTTAATTAAATCTAACCAACCTTAAGCATAATTAGCAAACTAATAAAGCATTAGTGAGTAAAACTCACTTGATCAAAAGCGGGTATCGGAACACCGCGACGGCGACGCGATGGCGGCCGAAATCGGACTTTCGACGACACCGGCGTACTTGGACCGGGCCTTGACTTGGCCCAACAAATCTCAGCTCAAGCTGAAACTTGTTACTGAAATGGACTAGGCCCAAAGCTGCAAAACTGAACTGGGCTTGAATCAAAACTGAATTGGGCCTGTCTTTGCTGGGCCCAAAAGACTGAAATTACTGGGCTTCTAATCCCATTTATGCTGGCCTAGAATCCAATGATTGTGGGCTGAACAAGAAAGCCCAATATGAGCTGCGATGGAAATGGAGGAGGATCCGTGGCCTGGTCTTCGCTAGGCTTGATGGACTGGCTTGTTGCGGCTGATCCACGAATTGAAGAAGACGCGGGCGAAGAAGGAGCAACTCCCTGGCGTCTTCGGTGGACGAGCGGAACCAAGAAGCTTCGGTGGAACTTGATCTTCACGGATGAGGCGGCTTCACTTCGGTCTTCAACTCAGCTGTGTTGACCGAAACAAGAAATGATGCGGCCAAGTGGCAGCAAAACCAAGCTGCTCGGTGGAGAAGGCGTGGGCTTCTAGCGGTCAATCCATGGCTTCGCTGGTTCATTTGTTGACTGAAGCAAAAGGAGGAGCGGGCAGGTGGCGCGGATGAGGGGCAGCTTCTTCAGTGGTGATGCTCGGTCAACAATTGCTCCGCTCGGTGGAGAATTGACCGAGATGATGTGCGGAGGCTTGGACGTCGCTGCAGTGGGGTTCAATGGAGCTGAAGACACGCGGCCACAAGGTCAACAAAATAGGAAATTGGCTGGCTTCAGCGGAGTCTTCAGTCAGCAAGGCTTCGTGCGCGGCAGCTGGAAGACTCGGGTGGAGTTTCGAAGGTCAACAAACTACCCTTGAAGAATCGAGGTTGACTGGAGCAAACGGAGGAGTCTTCGTTGGGTCTTCACGCCGCTGGAGAAGACACGAAGCTCTGCACGCGGTTAACGATCTTGTTGCTGCTGATGTCTCGGTCCTCAAGCGGCAGAAATTCTCGGCAGAATGGAGCTTGTCGCACAAAGAAATGAGAAGGGAGAGAGAGAAGTAGTTCACGGCAGCTTGGGGAAGAGGATGAGGGAGAGGTGGGGGCCTTAGCTTGATATTTTGCAAGAATATCTCCAAAAACAATTCTCAGCCAAAGATAATTTCGGCTCACCATGAAACGACCTCTCAAGAACTCTTTCTTACAGAAGCCAAAATGGCCCAAATGTTGTGGTAGGTGGGGGCTATGAATTTTAAAAATCGAACGATTGGACATTCATCCCATCCAAATTTCATTTCATTGGCCTCACAAAATCAATTGGTCATCCATCAATTACTTCGGCATTTTTCCTCACTCAAGGATCCACCAATAAATCAATTTAAAGTCCAAATTACTGCTGCCCTCCTTTAAATCCGAATTTCATAATTTAGCTTTAATTCCTCACTCAATTTTCCAAATTGAGATCCATTTCACGTAGAAAATCCCAAGAATTTTCTGTAAATCTCCGACACACACGGGCTCAACCCGAAAGTCAAATTTCCCCTTAATTTAGCCAATCCGAACTTCGGCCAAACTTCCACGACGTCCGAACCCAATTTCCGTAAAAATCTCGGGATCTCCGAAAAATCTTCTGAGACCGAGTTGACGTTCCTAAAATAGCTTGTGACATCACTGAACTTTCGATTTCTGAAATCTGACTCAAATCGACGGTTAATTTCACTCCGGTGTGCTTTTAGTGTGACCTAGACTACCGGGTAGTTTTCGAGAACTTTTAGGGCAATTGACTCGTGGTCGATTTTCTTCGAGCCACAATGAACCCACTCGACACATTGGCGACTCTCAATTGTCGTGAAAATCTCGAGGCTCGATTACCAACACAGGTACCAAAACGACGGAAATCAAATTAGTGCCGGTCGACGAGAATTTTCCAATTTAGTGGAGTCACCCACGATCGGCCACACATCTCAGTCGAACCGACCTATCTCTGATCTCAATTCGATCTTTACTGTGCAGTAATGACCTCTAAAGATGAACACGGTCGAGAAGCCGCTTCCTGGTCGAATTCTCAAGTCTATTGCCTTAATATTCTTTAATGGCATACCCAGCTAGTCTAGTTATCTCGAGAGTGATCAGCCCGAGAACAACCCTATAGACACGCCAATGAAATGCCCGATTAATTTAATAGAAAACAATACTGAAAATTTGGATGTCACAACTCTTCCTCTTATAAAAATTTCGTCCTCGAAATTTAAACCTTACAAGACTTGATTAAAAAGGTGGGGGTACAATTCTCTCATTGACTCCTCGTCTCCCATGTCGCTCCTTCGTACCGTGGTGTTGTCGGACCACTTTGACTAAGGGAATAGTCTTTGTACGCGTAACTTGCTCTTTACGATCGACAATCTGGACCGGTCTTTCAACGTATGACACACGGTCATCCACGTCCAATTCTTCAAAATTGAGTACGTGGGTCGGGTCAGGCTCATACTTCCTTAACATCGACACGTGAAAGACGTCATGCACTTGCGCCAATCTTGGCGGCAACGCAAGACGATACGCTAAGGTCCCGATTCTCTCAAGAATCTCAAACGGACCTACGTACCTCGGACTCAGTTTGCCTTTCTTACCAAAGCGAAGTTCCCCTCATTGGTGACACCTTCGAAAAAACGTGATCACCAACTTGGAATTCCAAAGACCTTCGACGCTTATCTCGCATAACTCTTCCGTCTCGCTTTGTGCTGTCTTTAATCTCTCTCGATCACCTTTGTCACGGCATCTACTGACTGCTGAACCAACTCTGGGCCTGTTATCTTTCTTTCCCCGACTTCATCCCAACATACTGGTGTTCTGCACGCTCTGCCATACAGTGCTTCAAATGGAGCCATCTGAATACTCTGCTGATAACTGTTATTGTAGGCGAATTCTACCAGATGAAGCTGATCTTCCCAACTTCCTTTGAAGTCTATAACACACGCTCTCAGCATGTCCTCGAGGGTCTGAATTGTCCTCTCGGACTGGCCATCCGTCTGAGGATGATAAGCCGTACTGTACTGAAGCTTTGTACCAAGAGCACTCTGCAAGCTCTTCCAAAATGCAGCAGTAAATCTCGGGTCTCTATCAGATGTTATCGTAACCGGCACTCCATGCATTCGAACCACTTGGCGCACATATAGGTCTACGTGCCTATCCAAACTGAGGTCTTTTCGAACTGCAATGAAGTGAGCCGACTTTGTCAGTCTATCGACTACCACCCAGATCGAATCATTCCCTCTCTGACTCCTTGGTAGTCCAGTCACGAAATCCATCGTGATATGCTCCCATTTCCATTCCGGAATCGCGAGAGGTTGCAGAAGTCCCCCCGGCTTGCAATGCTGAGCTTTTACTTGTTGACATGTCAAACACTTGGCCACATGTTTGGCGATATCCGCCTTCATACCCGACCACCAATAATGTTGACGTAGATTCTGATACATCTTAGTGCTTCCAGGATGAATGCTGTAACTGCTATGATGTGCTTCAGATAAAATTTCTTCTCTAAGCTCTACATCGTCAAGTACAACCAATCGTCCTTGGAATCTTAGTGTCCCGTCATTAGAAATTTGAAAATCAACCTTTCTTTTCTCTGCGTCTTCCTGAAGAATTCTCTGTACATCTGGGTCTGTCGGTTGGAGTTGTTTGATTCTAACTTGGACATCCGGTTCAATTCTGAGGGCGGCCATAAAACTCGAGAGGTGGCCTACCTCAAATTTGAACACCGAATCCCGAGCTCTCTCGATTAAGTTCCATTCCTTAATCAGTATATGAGCCACTGAAGACTTTCGACTTAAAGTATCGGCGACCTTGTTCGCCTTTCCTGGGTGATATAAAATATCACAGTCATAGTCTTTCAGCAATTCCATCCATCGGCGCTGTCTCATGTTCAACTCCTTTTGAGAGAATAAATACTTGAGACTTTGATGGTCCGTGAAGATTTGAAACTTTTCCCCGCACAAGTAATGTCTCCAAATCTTCAGGGCAAAGATAATTGCGGCGAGCTCTAGGTCATGCGTCGGGTAGTTCAATTCATGAGGTCTCAACTGACGGGAGGCATATGCAACAACCCTACCATGTTGCATCAGCACGCAACCCAACCCCTTGAATGACGCATCACTATAGATCTCGAATCCTCCGTAACCCGATGGAATTGTCGCACGGGTGCGGTAGTCGCTTTTTCCTTCAGCTCTTGGAAACTACGCTCGCACTTGTCCGACCATACAAATTTCTCTTCTTTCTTCGGGAGCTTTGTCGAGGTGATGCTATCGATGAGAACCCTTCCACAAACCATTTGTAATAACCTCGCTAACCCCCGTAAAGCTTCGATTTCGTCACCGATGTCGGTCTCGGCCACTTGATCACGGCTTCTATCTTGCTTGAGTCGACAGAGATTCCTTCTCGGAAATCACATGACCTAAGAACGCGACATGAGTCAACCAAAACTCGCATTTGCTAAACTTAGCATACAAGCGATGAGTTCTTAATGTCTGAAGCACTAATCTCAGATGATTCTCATGCTCTTCATCACTTCTCGAATAGACCAAGATGTCATCAACGAACGCAATCACAAACTGATGATCCACTTATTCATTGAATGTTCTGTTTGTCAAATCCATGACAAACCGGAGTGTTCACCAAGCCAAACGATCTTACAATACTCTCGTAAAAGACCATATCAAGTACGAACAGCTGTCTTTCGTACAACCACCTTCTGGTTCGTAACTAACGACTTCATAATCTCAAGTCGACTTTTAAAACATCGATACTCTTTATAACTAGTCACACCATTCATTAATCCTTGGCAAAGAACACTTGTCCTTGATCTTTACTTAATTGAGTTGACAATAGTTGATGCACACTCGCAATAAACCATCTTTCTTCTTCTCACAAATAAAACTGATGTTTCCCAAAAGTGATGCACCGATATACACGAATTCCTCATTCATCAATCTTCACCTCGGCATCTTCAATTCTACCAGTTCAAACAACTACAACTGGTAAGAAGCCTTTGAGAATGGTTCTATACCGGTGTTAGCTCGATCTCACTTTCTATCTCTTTCTCTGCCGACGGTCTGACAGTTCTAATGACAACACATCTAGAATTTTGTAGACCACTGAGATGTCCTCCATCTCTAGTTCTCCAATCTGTCTTACCCAAAACACTCGCGCAAGCAACCTTTGTAACCTCCGTCTAACAAACAAGTTACCTCGAGCCAGCAAGATTAATGAAATCGAAGATTCTTTTCGACTCTTAATAATCTTGCTATTTTCACAAACTAATAGACTAAACTGGATTATTCCATGACCATGATTCCTTATCACAAGATGCTTTATGTACTCACACTATTCATGTGGCGTCGAACTCACACCTCAGCAACTAGTCAAGCACAACTATTGCTAGTGATTCCCTTCTCTTTCACTTTTACTTCAAAAATTTGAGTTCTACGAACTCAGCACAAAACTCTGCTACGTTACTCGATAAAATCACTTCCAACACATTCTTTCTACGATCGATGCAAGGTCCATTCTACTCCCATTCCTTCCTTGCCACAAAGTAGCAATGCCTATGCTACCTTGGACTTCCACTGACAATCCTTCACTTGATGGCCATGCTAGTCATCATCACAACGTGTTCTAGTCATACTCGGACACTGGATTTATCCATACTTCCTTCTACAATTCGACACCTATCCGGTGCATCTTTTATCTTCTATTAGGCGAAAGCATGCACTCTTTCGGTTACCCATCATTACGCTAGGATCACTCCCGACCAGATATCCCGTTAGCTATACTCCAAACAAATTCACATCCTAGGAAGGACATAATGCCGATCTCCATCATCACGTCTGAAAACAACCCGATCTATTTGACTCGGTGCCGACTTGACTACTCCATCCTTCCTCGAGAGTGGAATAGAATGCTTTTCTCTTGACCTTGGTCTTTTCCCGACCGATTTCCATTTCTGCCTCGAACTGGATCTATACCTCGACTCGAATGCAATGACTCGCTCTGGATCACATCTACACTCACGGATCTCAACGGTGAGGCGACAAGCTGCGGTTGCGGCACCGACGGCGGCTCGATCTTAAGCCTGCTGGCTCTTCCAGAACCCAAGGAACACTAGCATCAGAACAATCCTATCGAACTTAGGATCATTCGACGCTGCTACATTAGTACCAACCTGCGGTGGTACTCTTACACTCGAGCTGGCCAGAGTCAACACTCTGCCACAACCACCTCGGGTACTGACCTTAGTCAGTGCATCATCCCGAGTTACAAAGGACATTGTCCTCTTACTAGGAGTTCTTAGCTCCTGCTCGCTCATGGTTCGTCTTTACACCGCAACCCGACTTCCAATTCCACACTGGATTAGAAGGTGAGCGATCCACACACCACAAACAATTTTAGCATTCAGCTAACATAAACATGCACCAGCATGAATTTAAAGGCCTTTCCTACTAACTATCCCATGGTCATCGCTCCTTATCACTCCAATCTTCAACTTCGCTCTGATACCACAAAAAGGGGATGTCACGCCCCGATCCTCGGACGCGTGCACATCCTTCTACTTGGTCGATTTTAGAATGCGATATCCCGGGACTATGTATCGCCGACCCTTTCTTTTTTTTTTTTATTAAGCACATGCGGAAGCAATTATAAATCCCCAGACAATAAAACAATGGGATAGAAAAGTAGGCCATATTTTTCATATTGAAATTCACGACCACACTTTCATTAACATCACCACTCATAGTATATTTACAATACTATTTACAGCATAAAAGTCTCAAACCTATCTATACCAAGACAGGGTTCACAAAAGGGATGGGATCTCAATCCACATCCGGGTTACATTCAAGATCCTCTCTGGATCATCTTCTTCTTCAAAAGTCTTTCTCCCCTTCAGTTCCCCTTCCTTAGCTTCTCCTCGGGGTCCTGAAATGGTTATTCAATAACCAATGAGACCACGTCTCGGCGAGTCCTACCCACTAAGACTCGATTAATAAACTAATACGCCATCCGGTTGCCTAAGCACAACACGAGTCGAGGACTTACCTTAGCCTCGGTTCCAACCTGCAATTCAAGGTTAAACATAGATATTCAAACAATTCACGACATCCGATCAAGCATTGATCAATCGACTAAGTCGATTACATGTCGATCAGACCTCTCTGGGTCATTCCCACTCATACCACGCTTTCTCCGTGGTGTACTCATTCACCAAATCACATGTGTTTCTCGGGCGTCGTTTTCGCCAATGACATACCGATCACCGACACCGTGCGTTCTTTAAGGCGCCGTTTTCTGATGATAACCTTGATCACCGAACCACGTGTCCTTTCAAGGGCGCCGTTTTCGCCAAGGTGACATCGGCTATAGACAACATCGTGCGTTCTTTAAGGCGCCGTTTTCACCAGTGATATTCCCATAATCACCGAACCACGTGTGTCTATAAGTCATTTACGTGCGTTCTTTAAGGCGCCGTTTTCGCCAGTGATACTTCCAATCACCGAACCACGTATGTCCAATAATATCGTACCTGATTGGTCTCACCATTCTCCCTACTATATAGCCCATCAACGTATCGGCGCTATATACCCATGCTTGGCCATTACCAATCAATAACTCAATAACAAACAATTTAAGACAATTCCTAAAATTCCACAATAAATTCAATTCCATACAACGTAGAGCTCAATTAAATAAACGGACTGCACCACGACAATCGGCACGAAATTCCGGTCACCGGCCATCCCGGTTGAATTTCCGGAAAAATAATTAATTAAATAAATAAATTTCGAAAATAAATAAATAAACATTAAAAATCCAATTTAGGCCTATATTGCCTTATTGGAGCCCGAAACGGGTCGGGAAAAATCTCGAGATACATTCAATAAATAACCAAACATTTCTACTTGCTAATAGCTAGGTCTAACCACCTAACATGCATTATTAAGTCACTAAATTAATTGTTCTAACCTAATCTAACCACCTAATTGCACTTAATTAAATCTAACCAACCTTAAGCATAATTAGCAAACTAATAAAGCATTAGTGAGTAAAACTCACTTGATCAAAAGCGGGTATCGGAACACCGCGACGGCGACGCGATGGCGGCCGAAATCGGACTTTCGACGACACCGGCGTACTTGGACCGGGCCTTGGACTTGGCCCAACAAATCTCAGCTCAAGCTGAAACTTGTTACTGAAATGGACTAGGCCCAAAGCTGCAAAACTGAACTGGGCTTGAATCAAAACTGAATTGGGCCTGTCTTTGCTGGGCCCAAAAGACTGAAATTACTGGGCTTCTAATCCCATTTATGCTGGCCTAGAATCCAATGATTGTGGGCTGAACAAGAAAGCCCAATATGAGCTGCGATGGAAATGGAGGAGGATCCGTGGCCTGGTCTTCGCTAGGCTTGATGGACTGGCTTGTTGCGGCTGATCCACGAATTGAAGAAGACGCGGGCGAAGAAGGGAGCAACTCCTGGCGTCTTCGGTGGACGAGCGGAACCAAGAAGCTTCGGTGGAACTTGATCTTCACGGATGAGGCGGCTTCACTTCGGTCTTCAACTCAGCTGTGTTGACCGAAACAAGAAATGATGCGGCCAAGTGGCAGCAAAACCAAGCTGCTCGGTGGAGAAGGCGTGGGCTTCTAGCGGTCAATCCATGGCTTCGCTGGTTCATTTGTTGACTGAAGCAAAAGGAGGAGCGGGCAGGTGGCGCGGATGAGGGGCAGCTTCTTCAGTGGTGATGCTCGGTCAACAATTGCTCCGCTCGGTGGAGAATTGACCGAGATGATGTGCGGAGGCTTGGACGTCGCTGCAGTGGGGTTCAATGGAGCTGAAGACACGCGGCCACAAGGTCAACAAAATAGGAAATTGGCTGGCTTCAGCGGAGTCTTCAGTCAGCAAGGCTTCGTGCGCGGCAGCTGGAAGACTCGGGTGGAGTTTCGAAGGTCAACAAACTACCCTTGAAGAATCGAGGTTGACTGGAGCAAACGGAGGAGTCTTCGTTGGGTCTTCACGCCGCTGGAGAAGACACGAAGCTCTGCACGCGGTTAACGATCTTGTTGCTGCTGATGTCTCGGTCCTCAAGCGGCAGAAATTCTCGGCAGAATGGAGCTTGTCGCACAAAGAAATGAGAAGGGAGAGAGAAGTAGTTCACGGCAGCTTGGGGAAGAGGATGAGGGAGAGGTGGGGCCTTAGCTTGATATTTTGCAAGAATATCTCCAAAAACAATTCTCAGCCAAGATAATTTCCTTGGCTTCATGATGACCTCTCAAGAACTCTTCAGAAGCCAAATGGTCCAAATGTTGTGGTAGGTAGGTGGGGCTACAATTTTAAAAATCTCGAACTGATCAATTGGACATTCATCCCATCCAAATTTCATTTCAATTGGCCCTCACAAAATCAATTGGTCATCCATCAATTACTTCGGCATTTTTCCTCACTCAAGGATCCACCAATAAATCAATTTAAAGTCCAAATTACTGCTGCCCTCCTTTAAATCCGAATTTCATAATTTAGCTTTAATTCCTCACTCAATTTTCCAAATTGAGATCCATTTCCACGTAGAAAATCCCAAGAATTTTCTGTAAATCTCCGACACACGGGCTCAACCCGAAAGTCAAATTTCCCCTTAATTTAGCCAATCCGAACTTCGGCCAAACTTCCACGACGTCCGAACCCAATTTCCGTAAAAATCTCGGGATCTCCGAAAAATCTTCTGAGACCGAGTTGACGTTCCTAAAATAGCTTGTGACATCACCGAACTTTCGATTTTGAAATCGACTCAAATCGACGGTTAATTTCACTCGGTGTGCTTTTAGTGTGACCTAGACTACCGGGTAGTTTTCAGAACTTTTTAGGGCAATTGACTCGTGGTCGATTTTCTTCGAGCCACAATGAACCCACTCGACACATTGGCGACTCTCGGTGTCGTGAAAATCTCGAGGGCTCGATTACCAACACGGGTACCAAAACGACGAAAATCAAATTAGTGCCGGTCGACGAGAATTTTCCAATTTAGTGGAGTCACCCACGATCGGCCACACATCTCGGTCGAACCGACCTATCTACGATCTCAATTCGATCTTTAAGCGTAGTAATGACCTCTAAAGATGAACACGGTCGAGAAGCCGCTTACGGTCGAATTCTCAAGTCTATTGCCTTAATATTCTTTAATGGCATACCCAGCTAGTCTAGTTATCTCGAGAGTGATCAGCTCTGAGAACAACCCTATAGACACGCCAATGAAATGCCCGATTAATTTAATAGAAAACAATACTGAAAATTCTGGATGTCACAAGTACACTAATGGTGCCAAAAGTTGTGTACGGCGCTCACTTTGGTGCCAAAAGTTTCCGTCGGATCACTTAAGTGCCAAATCGGAGGAAAAAACGATCACTTTGGTGCCACCGGTAGAAATTCCGGCCAAAATAAATACGTGGCCTTTATATTTAAAAAAAAAAAATCGACGTGGCTTAAGATTGTCCACGGTGGATAGCATAAAACGACGCCGTTGTCCTTTCTTCGTAAGAAACGACGTCGTTTCTTGCCATCCATCGTGGATTGACATAAGAAAACGCCGCCTTGCTCCATAGCAAAAAACAACGTCGTTGCAGAGGGAGTAAAATAGGGTTCGTATACGGGTCTTCTCGACGCCGGCCGTAGCTTGCTCACCCACCGTCGTTCACCCACCGCCGTTCGCTCGCCCGCCGTCGCTCGCCTGTCGTCGCTCGGCCATTGCTGTAGTTACACCGTCGTTCACGATCGTTCGGGTTTGTCATGTTCTCTACGTGGATCAATTTTGCGAAAATTTAGGGTTCCGAATGGCAAGTTAGGGCAAGGAAGGCAAATTGAGGGCTCGGCTCGGGGGGGAAAGTAGGGGAAAAGTGGTGGGGATGTCACTTTTATGGGGATGGAATAGAGAAATTGATTCTTTCATCGTTCGTTCGCTTTCTGTTGTGGGGACCGAATAGAAAAACAGGGTACTGAGGGGCTTGACTCGGATGGAAACAATGGTGGGACCGAATTTGTTTATTTAATTAATTGGACTGCTTTTGTTGGGGGGACCGAATGTGAATGTGATGAAATTGAAAAATGGGTGGTGGGGACCTCACTTTGTTTATTTAATTCGGTTTCTTTTGTTTCTGTAAATGCACTGAATTTGGGAGATTTTAGTCGCATTTGTTCCTTGACAACAAAACGACAAGAACATGCATGTAAAGTTGCCGATTCTGTCACGTGTTTCCAACAAAACGACAATAACTCTTTTTTTTTTTTTCCATTGGGTGCAGCATCGACATGGATGCAAATCAGGTAGGCGTCATTGTTTGCTATGGTGGAGAGTTTGTTATTGGCATTGAAGATTGGGAATATAGTGGTGGAAATGAAGGTACTATTTATGTCAATGTTTGGAAGCCATCATATATTGATTTTATGAGGGATTTGGTATATTTTTTACGATGCAAAGTGCAAAAACTACATTACTGTGTTCGGGAAAGAATTGAAGGATGGGTTGAGATTTTTTAATGACGATAATGGTATTAAGGATATCATTTACCATTATCTTCACGGTGAAGAAGCTAAGGTATATGTTGAGTATTATAGTGAGGGTGAGGATGAGGATGAGGATGGGGATGAGCAGACCACCACTGAAGGAGGAGAAGTGAGGGATCCTATTCAAGCGAGTAATGAGGTTGGGGATGAGTTTAGGTTAGATGGAGGGCAAAATGATAGGGAGATAAGTCATATTGATAGAGATGAACAAAGAGGGAGATGTCCTGAAATCTTGGATGAAGACTTCATTGGATTAGAATGGGAAATTGCTTTATCTAGTGAATCGGAAGATGAATGTTTGGTTGTAGTAAATTTCCCAAGTGACGAAGATGATGATGAACTCGCACAAGTCAAGAAAAAGCAAAGGGAATTTCTGAGAAAAAAACTTGCAGCTTCAGCAAGAAGGCCCGAGTCAGTAAATAGGGATGGAGATCCAGCTGAGGGTAATAGAAGTGAAGATGAAGAAAGCTGTGGCAATGAAGTTGCTGGTTCGGAAAATGAGCTTGACAATGATGATGAAGAACTTGCTCCTCGAAGAAAAAGTAAGTACCCTTGTTATGATCCGACTGTTGATAAACCTGTTTTGTCGGTGGGCATGAGATTTGATGATGCCAAACAGTTCAAGGAAGCTATTGTAAAGAACTCAATTGGTGAACAGAGGAGTGTTAACTTCATTAGAAACACGAAGGAGTTTGTGAGAGCTAAGTGCTCACAAGCTAATTGTTCGTGGAAACTCTATGCTGCGCTTAGTAAGAATGGGTCATTCCAGATTAGGTCTTTTCGGGAGGAGCATACTTGTCCAATTATCTTTAACAATAAAAGGGTAACAAGTGTGTGGTTATCAAAGCATTTTTTCAATACTATCAAAGCAATGCCCGAGATCAAGAGTCCTCAATTTCAACAGTTAGTGAAGGAGCAAGTGGGGGTTAATGTGTCGAGGAATCAATGTAAGAGAGCGAAGATGAGGGTGATGAAGATATTGATGGGTGGGTATAAGGAAGAATATGCGCAAGTATGGGATTATGCTGGTGAATGTATGTTTCAAAACCCATCTAGTAGGGTATATGTAGAGGTTGTGGAGAGGCCACTCCCTGATCTTGGGCCTAGATTTGATAGATTTTATGTCTGTTTTGATGCATGCAAACGGGGCTTCTTGGCTGGTTGTAGAAGAGTTATAGGATTGGATGGATGCTTTCTAAAGGGTTTATGCAAGGGAGAGTTGTTGGCTGCTGTGGGGAGAGATGCCAATAATCAAATGTTCCCGATAGCGTGGGCAGTGGTAAAGATAGAGAACAAGGATATTTGGTCCTGGTTCCTAAAAAATTTAATGGCTGACCTTGAGATAACCGATGGGGAGGATGGGCATTCATGAGCGACCAACGAAGGTAATTTCATTGTCAATTATAATATATTCCCTTTTAAAAATTTTCACTTGCATATTTTTCTTGACTTGTATTTATTGGTTTGAATTTTTGTAGGGACTTATTCCTGCATTGGCTGAATTGATGCCACATGCTGAGCATAGAATGTGCGCGAGGCACATATATGCAAACTGGTCAAGGAACTTCAAAGGAGAAAGGCTATAGAAGCAATTCTGGCAGATAGCAAAGAGTACGAATATGGCTGATTTCAGATTAGCCAAACAAGGATTGTTGCAGTTGACAAAGGACGGTTTTGATGCACTATTCCATACGAAGCTAAGCACGGTGTCGAGCCTTCTTCAGCGAAGATTTCAAATGCGATATCATTGATAACAACCTCGGTGAAGCTTTCAATGGTAGAATTTTAGAGGCCAGTGCAAACCAATCATCAGCATGCTTGATGATATTCGAGTTATGGTTATGACTAGACTTGCATAGGCAAAGAGATGAGCCTACAAAATGGAGTAGAGACTGTGGCCCTAGGATTGTGAAGAGATTGGATGCAAATATTGCTGCTAGTAGGTTACGCCATCCAGGTTTGGAATGGAGATAATGGATATGAGATTATTCAAAATCAGGATAAGTATGTTGTCAACTGGATAGAAGAAAGTGTTCATGCCGAGCTCGGCAACCGAATGGAATTCCCTTGTGTCCATGCCATTTGTGCTATTCAGATGAAGCAAGAAAACCAGATGATTACCTACATGATTGGTACAAAAAAGCTCATACCTTGCTTCATACCAATTCATGATGCAGCCTATCGAAGCAGCAAATTTTGGGAGCCAACAAATCATGAAAGTCCTCTACCTTTACCGCTGAAGAAGCAAATAGGAAGGCCAAAAAGAGACGAAGAATGCAGGGAAGAGGCATCAAGTCAAAGGATGAGTAGGACTGGATCAAAGATGAAATGCTCCTATTGCAGCAAGGAAGGGCACAATAAGAAAGGTTGTGAGCTGAAAAAGCAGCATCAACAACAAGATGTAATGGATGATTCAGTGCCAGGGACAGGACCTGCGAAGAAACTCTTGTTGGGCCTATTGAAGGGAGGACGAAGGCCCCGTTGTAATTCCCTGCGAAGGGCAAACAGAAAGCCATGTTGTAAGGTAAGTATCCTCTTGGTCTTAGTAACTTTACAGTACTTATTCGATAGTACCGGTGGTCATAATCCTAATATAGTCCATTGTTGTAAGGCCTACTAAAGGGCCAAAAAAGGCCCCGTTGTAGGCTCAAGTGTGGATAGGGACTAGAATGGGCAAGACAAAGCAACAACAACAACCGAGTCCTTGTTGAGCAAACAAGAAAAAATATCCTGTAAGTTGTACATCGCTGTGTTTGGTTTTTTATAGGCTAAAATTTACATTTGTTATGTGTTTATCGGGTCGGAAGACGAGCAACGCACAAGTTGCGAGAGGTTGCTACAAGGATTATTGCTGCTGAAAATGATGCACCACAATGAACAAGAGGGGCTCTTGGGAAAAGTTTAAGGCAATATGGTTATGGGATTTACACGGATGAACGTCTTGGAATGACCATTTTGAATGTAAGATTTATAGGCCTCATGCATTTAATTTGTTATATTTCAATTCATCCGGTTGACAATATCACTATGTTTTTGTAGCACGGGAGAACTTCGGAGGTACTTCTCTCTCAAGGTGGGCCAACTCAAGAATCAAGGGCGCAGCCAAAGAAGAGTGATCCAAAGAAGAAGAAGACATCGGGTACAGCTGCGAAACAACCATCCAAAAAGAACCCAGCACAGTTCCATCTCAACCAACGATTGGGAGCAATAGTGATGATATGGACCAACACATGACACGTGGTAGAACAAAAATAGCCGCCGTCAAAAACAAGGACAAGGACAATAAGGTGATAGAAAGCCCAACTAAAGAACCTGCACGACTAGTTCGAAAGAGTGCTCGGATTATGAATCAATTCAAAGCTCCAAGAGGAAAAGGAGATGAAGGTGTTGTCAATATTGACTGATGGGAGGGAGGGTGCTGGACATGGTCTCTTTTTATGTGATGTTGGACATGATTTTTTCATGTGATGCTGGACATGGTCTTTTTCTTGTTATCTTCTTTTTTAGGAGTGTGCTGGATTGATGGTAGTTGTTGCTCGCAATGCCATTGTTTTTTTTTTTAAGAGAGTGTTGAACTCTCGATGCTTGGGAGTGAAGTTAGACATGCTTTTCTTTTCTTTTGTAAACAATCAATCAATGTTAATGGCAAGTACTGGAATGACTATTCATTTTTCTTTGTGTTGGTTTCGGCTAGAATGCTAGCAAGTCAGTTATGCTACTGTTGCTGTATATTTTATTTTTGCTGTTACTGCAATGTTGCTGTTGCTGCACTGTTGCTGTTGCTGCACTGTTGCTGTTGCTGCACTGTTGTTGTCAGCATTGTTGGTTAAAGTTGTGGATTATAATGAAATTTGTTGCTGTCAGCATTGCTGCACTGTTATTCTTGTGCTGCATTGTTGCTGATTATATGTGTTGCATCTGGGCTGGTGTAAGAAGATGCACCAGTAACTCAACTGGTGCAAGAACAAGGTGCAAGAACAATGTGCATTTGGAATGTGACGTTTGGCACTAACATGTTCTTTTAAAAAACTTGTGCAACGTAAGTGATCACTTTGTAATCGCGACGGCACTTAAATGATCACTTTCATAAAAACTTGGCACTTAAATGATCACTTTCATAAAAACTCGGTACTCAAGTGATCACTATTTACAACTTATGACACTGAAATGGTCAATCGTGAATTTGCCACCATCCTTTAATTTCGGCCATGGTTTACAGTTGCAGCAAACCAGCAAACTAGCAAACCAGCAAACCAGCGAACTATTACCAAATAAAAAATGCAGCAAACCATCATCAAATAAAAAAATGCAGCAAACCATCACCAAATAAAAAAATGCAGCAAACCATCATCAAATAAAAAAATGCAGCAAACCATTACCAAAAGCTTTCAATGCAGCAAACCATTATCTAATAAAAAATGCAGCAAACATTACAAAAAGCTTTCAATGCAGCAAAGCATTACCAAATAAAAAATGCAGCAAACCATTATATTTGAAGCAAAAACTAACCAAAACAAACATTGACAATACACAACTAAACAACAAAACTTTTAAGTGCTCACAACTAATGCATTCCAAGTCCAACCTTGCATTTCTACCCATAGATTACAACAACAAAACATTCTGCTCCATACAATAATTGTAGCAAACCAAAAAACACATTTTACTTATAAACAATCCAATACAAGTGCATATTCCACGTCTTCGACTATGGTAGACATACAAACTTCTTCTCATTACTCACTTTACATTTGAATAAACTACCCAAGAGAATAAGAACACAATCAACGCTCGATAAAAGTTTCTTTCGATGTTCAGCCTTGAAACCTCCCTCTTCAAATGGTCCACCAAAGATGTTAAACCCTTCATTTGAGCTTGCATTGAGTCGACATCCTCCAACTCGTCCATTAACATAGGTGAAGGTTGATTTCGGCCTTCAAGTAACTCCAATATCACCTCTGTCGCTCGATCAGAGAATTTTCTATCAATCCATTTGAAATATTGGCACTTCGAGCCTTCTCTATATCTGCCGCACCCATGGAATCTTCTCCCGGGATTCAACCGAGTCCAAGATGTTCTTCTCGGACTCGGTAACCCACAATAACAGTAATACTCACCATCTACTTCACTTTTCTTATAGGAATGTGAGCCGCTGAAGCTTTTGTCCTCCATTTGCAAGAGCGAGCTGATAACTTTGGGAGAAAATCGAAGTATGTACTCGAAATGATCGAATTGGGGATTTAGGGTTTTCAACTTCCGGTTCTAATCGAAATTGGGGATTTAGGGTTTTCAACTTCCGGTTCTAATCGAAATTGGGGATTTAGGGTTTCTTATTTGGGGAAAAACGGTAAACGGCATCGTTTTGTTTTTTGTATGCTGATTGTATTCTCCGGCGATCCACGTCGGCGTCAAAAATTAATAAAAAACTGCCACGTCGGATTTCCGGCCAACCAAATCGGCGATGGCACCAAAGTGATCATTTTTCAAAATTTTTGGCACTTAAGTGATTCGATGGAAACTTTTGGCACCAAAGTGAGCGCCGTACACAACTTTTGGCACCATTAGTCTACTTCTCCCCCTAAAAAAGGGTTAAGAGTCATCTAATCATAGGAATAAACAAATTCTAGGAAAGTTTAGTTTTGTTTCATTATGATCAACAGATGTACCTATGATCAACAATGCTCACAAATTATGGTTCACATGTCACATGAAGCAGAATGCTGAAAGCTTCTCTATAACTTCCGTAGCCAAAAATCCAGTCCTCTGCCACTGTTCAAGAGGAACATCAAGAGCTTCCATCCCTGCATGTCTTGTTGCCCACGAAAGCACAAGGAGGAAACAAAGCAAGCATATCAATTTTAGGAGCTATGTCAAAGAGACAGCTACTCTTGCTGTAGTTTCAACATAAATTTAAGCAATGAATTTAATGAGAAATGTTTTCTTCTTTTAGTTAACTGTTTGAGACTATATATAAGATTGATAAGGCATATACTACCTAAAGTCAACAAGATGCTCACTTGAAGTTGCCAAGAGTCTCACTCCACCTTTTCTAACAGTATTTTGTTATATATATCCCTGAAGCAAGGTGCCTTTGGTTTTGAATCATTCTCCAAAAAGATACTAAAGAGCCAAATATTATGGCATCAACTATCAATTTCTGTCCACAAAATCATTTATAGTTGTGTATTGTCACCACATAACTATGAATGACAGCAACAGACTATTAGATAAGAGATGTCTTCTAGAAACCAGGCTCAAACTATTTGTGTAAATTTGGTCATCGTCTGAAGGAATGTGGCCAAGGAGCAAGTTCTTACAGCATTAAAGGCAGTACAATACTGACAATGCATTTTCATGCCAAAAAAGTATATCATAAATCCAGCTATGACACAGCCTAAGAAAACAACATTAGGAACTTCACCAAAGTAGATAAAGACTGCAATATGGTTCCAGACAGAGCATAGTAGCAAATGAAAAATGTCAAACATTGGAATAATAAAGCAAGATTACTACTGTTGTCAGCCACAACCACATTTTATGAAAGAATAATGAGAACAAACCCTTTACATCATTATAATGCATGGATATCCCAATTATTAACAGATTTGTGCAGATATATTATTTTATCATAAAGAAATAATTAAGGGAGGAACATAAAATATAACAATAAACTATGAACAGACTCTCAAGGGTATCAATTCAGAACAACAACAAAGTGCCATTGGCCAAAATTTATAGAAGGGGCTGGAGAAGCAATGATAAACATAAATTTCGAGTCTCATTACACCAGTTTCTTCCTGTTGCAATAACGTTTGCATCCTCAACAATCGCACAGCTATTCAATCAAGCTATAACATAAATAAATTTGAGATCATTCACTAATGAAGACTGAAATACTAATTATCTTAATAGAAAAAAAGCAACATATTTGAAATGCACCTGGTTATTGAAAACCAATTTCTTACATGACTGGAACAGGTTGTGCAGAGCAAGCTTTGCCTTATACAAGAAAGGCAAATAGGTCTTGTTATTTGTTAGGAGAAAAAAATATGAGGACAATGGACAACTAGAGAAAATCAGCACCAAGTTGCCAACAGTAGAAATATTTCAGTATTAATATGCAGCTACTAATGGAATGAATTTATATCTCGTGGTTATAAGATCAAGATTGTGTGAGTCCGGTATAATATGCTGGTCACAAACTTCCAAGTAATGATTATTAATACATACTCATCTTATAATGCAGATGCAAATCCCACCTAACACTCAAACTGGTATGGCTCTAACAACACTAAAGCAAAAACAACAACTTGGCTCTAACAACACTAAAGCAAAAACAACAACTAATTTGAGAAACTACATGTTACTCTTTCCAATGTGTCTTATTATTGGCTCCTCAGAAGTTTACCTTTCATTAATCAGGTTTCACTCAAACATTCAAGAAGCATCCGGGAGTTTTAGCTTCTCGGTCATTTTCCTTCTTAAAAGCCAAGGCACCTGAGGATAAAAAAAGAATCCTAAACTATTGTGAATTCCTCAGAAATCATAATTGACAATCAGCTTCTTGTGCTTTTGCCTCTATTTTGCTGAATAATTGATGTAAACTTCATGTTTCTTGTGATTATTTCTTTTTCATATCTACATTCCATAGGGCAAAAGAAAATAACCACCAAAACAGTTATCCATGGGCACGACCGATGTTGATATTACTCTCACTCCAAGTGAATTTGGTTACCAATTCTCCCTAGTTGCCAATGTCAAGAAGTGGTTAAAGGCCTCAACTGTCAAGCAACCTTTCCTCGTGGCTTGCCATCTCACTGCATCTTCTTTATTCCTCTATGGTTTTGCCTCTTCAAGCACCTCAAAAAACATATTCTTATGATAAGTACATACTATGAATCCACATTTCCTAGACACCCCAAAAACACCCAAATCCCTCCCTCCCAACCTACAGCACCCGGATTTGCTCAATTTTTTGCCTGAAAAGGGGACTGAACCAACCCATGTACGCCCTCTTTCCCATTATATCACTCTATCTCCCTTGTTATTCCTTTGAACCTAGACTTCACCTACTTCTTTCAATAAATTGCCACCTATGAAAACAAGAGAAGGAAAAGCTATACCTTCCAGAGATTGTCACTGATTTTGCAGTGTCTAATGTCAATAACCTATGAATTCACCATCAAGCATCCACAGAAAAAACTTGCGGAGAAACACTGATTCAGCTTCTCTCAAACAGATTCAACGATAAATTCTTCAAGTTCCCGCGCAATCGCAGCACCAAACAAACTGAATTCAAAAATCCATCTCAAGCATTCCACTAACTTAAAAAAATTCGGACGTATCAGGCGTTACCTGGTCTATTTCAAGCTGCACGAAGCCCAAAACCTCAGGAGAGAATCTTTCACTTCAAGCTACGTCGCCAGTTTCCATGGCCGGTCTCCGTCAGCCGTCGGTTCGGTAGGCACTCCATTTCCGGAAGATGAGCTTCTTCTTCTGTTCGTCGACTCCGTTGGCAGGTGGCGATCTTCAATGCGTGAGAGCAGACTGGCGTCGTATCGATGGAGTTGGATGGTTGGCTATGGCGGAGAAAAGGAAGGAGCTTCCAAACAACGGGAAGATCAGAGAAAATGAACAAAGAGAAGGAAAGACTTACAGAATCTGTTTGGGAATTAAAGTTAACTAACTGGGGTTAATAAAAAGTAATTGTTTATTTTAAGCAAGCGACCATCACATATATAATGGAAGGGTACTTCTATCGAGACGAATAATTTGACATTAAGTGTTTTTCAAGGCTTTGAATGAATTTTCATGAGTCGAATTCAAATCTGATAGTTGAGTGAAAAGAGCACTGATCGAGATCAGTCCGTGATTTCATGTTGAAGTATAAAAATGCAAAAATGAACTTTGAATTGAGGGATCAATCTAAGTGAGAATAAAAGTAGGCGTACTGGAATTGAAAACATATAAAAAAGAAATAGATCGTGAAGCGAAAGTACACGGAATGAAAGTGGCAAGAATCGAGGGCGCAAGTAAAGACAACGTGATAAAAAATGAAAGGCAAAAGATGGATAAAACTCACGGAGAGCATTCTTGGTCCTTCATACTCACATGGAATGGAAGTTGTTTGTGACTTTCTCTTCCAATTTTTCACCTCCACCAGCATCAACTCCCCATCCTGTATCCATCCGTGGGTAGCGCAATTGGTTGAGAGTCATTCTCTCATCACTGAGATTAAGAGTTCGAAATCCTGCGTTGCTATCGATTTAAGTGAGAGGTCATGGTAGTAGGTTGATGTGCTAGTCTTCCCCGAGATAGGGACCCCGTCCTCGGGAGCCGTTCGGGCACGGGAACATGTGACGGAGTCCTCAGTCACCCCAAAAAAAAAAAAAAAAAATCCTTATCCCGCATTGATAAACCGCACGGTGATTTCCCACTTCATCGCATGTTCTGACCAAATCCTCATCCATCATCCCGCCGTTTTCATGTTTGCATGCCTTGCCACATGTAGATGAGCATGCTGCGATCTTCTTCTTCGTCTTCTTGTTTGCCCAAGCCTTATCACGCGACTCGCCAGCCACGACCTCCGCATGCTTTTCTCGGTCGAATTAATCCTCTCGATATTAAGTTCGAGAAGGCGGTCAAGCTTCTCTCTCCTTGTCGAGCTCTAGCCCAGGACTGATCATTTTCCTCGTTGTAGCTGGCAAAGTCAATGCTAACTCAAGTGGACACATCAAAGTACGTCAATGTTAATGTATGGGTGAAAGTGGGTACTAGTCAAAAGTCTTTCTGAGAAAAGATAACGACAAGAACGAGGAAGAAAGAAGGCATTGTAATCAAGATCAGCTCAGTTTCTTGTCCAAAAAAAAAAAAAAGATCAGCTCAGTTCACTCACGTACAAATCGCTTCCGTACCAAGTCTCCAACACCACCGTGCCCGTTTCCATCGGTCAAATATAGAAGTCAACATCGTCTTGATTCGCTTGCCTAGAGGGAAATTAAACTCACGTCTTCTTTTTTATTCTATTTGACTATGTTTCCCTGCGCTCATTTGACTATGTTGCGAGTCCTCCTCTAGATCTGCTTCGCTTGGATTATCTTTGTGCACATGTGAACTCTCGGCTATTGGATCTATTGATTCATGACCAACCTTATAGAGTAAAACTAGATTTATCAACTGATTATTTCAAAATTCAACCTTTTGATGGTCCCCTAGTTGCTCGCATATTATTTGGAATCCCCACTTTTTCATGACTCTACCCACTACTCCAACACCAAATTGTATATAATGCCCATCAATTTGAGCAAAATTGACTTTTCTCCACGACTCACATGGTGATAAATATTCGACAAAGATATGATCTGAATCCAACAATCTGCAACATCGTTCCACGCAAAACAGCTCTTTGCCATCAACATGCCGTACAATAAAAAATGTGCCTATCTCATACTCTTTATCAATATTGAGGGCGGCTATCTCTTCCTGCTCATCATTATTGAGTATGAACAACAAACGTACCATTGATCAATGATGCTGCTGCGCACATTATGCATGGTTCACATGTCACATGAAGGGAGCATGCTGAAAACTTCTTTGCAACTTCTGCAGACGAAATCCAGTCCTCTGTTCAAGAAGAACATCAAGAGCTTCGATCTCTGCACGTCTTGTTGCCTAGGAAAGTGCAAGCAGAAAAATGAAGGAAGCATATGAAACTTAGGAGCTTGGTCAGAGAGAAAGCTGCTCTTAGTGTAGTTTCAACATTAATTTAGGAAACTCATTTCATGAACAATTGAGTCCAGTAGTTTATCTATGAATCGGTGCGTCTCTTAGTGCCGTTTCCTTCTTCCTCTTAGTGTTGGGAGCATTTGTAGCGCAAATAAAAATGAGTTAACAAAAGCAAATAATGACAACACAATATAACTTGTCTTCTTCCTCTTCAAATCACCTCTTTCATACCTGCTCCGTGTTGACTATATTTTTTAGGCTTGATCATGTTCATCCTTTGCTCGGTATGCAGACTAAGTGTGGAAGATTACAGTGCATAAAGTGTATTCTAGGGAAAGGATTTTCGTCAAAGCCAACTGCATTAGATCATGAATCTTATTGGAAGAATCGCTGTCTTTAAAACAGAATCATGATACACCTTATCCGGAAATTTCAGATCTTTGTTCAAATACCCACGACACTGAGCGTCTAAGAGAGAATCTTACGCGTGAAGTATGGACAATTCTCTCTTCTCCTTACTATTAGGTATTCTAATTTCCAGAACTGAAGCACTATATTCTTCGAAAGTTTATCTGAAATTGCACTTATCCTCCCTATACTTAAGATTTTGCAAAGTTACTTAACTCGCTTCCCATAACTTTAGAATTTTGCATCTTTCACTAGACCTTTTTAACCAAGAAAGGTGAAGCCACCATAACAACTCACTCTCATGTAATGTAAAGCAATAAATACATATCCAGAATAATCTATAAATTGCCACCTATGGAAACGAGAGAACGAAAAGCTACACCTTGCAGAGATCGTCGCTGATTATGCAGCGTGTAATGTCGAAAACCTATGAATTCACTATCAAGCATCCACGGACAAAACTTATGAAGAAACACTGATTCAGTCTCTCTCGAATAAAGTCAACCACACATTCTTCAAGTTTCCACGCAATTGTAGCACCATACGTATCGAAATCAAAATCCAGCTCAACTATTACTGCACCTTAATAAAATTTGGATGCCCCGGGCGTCACCTGATCTATAGCAAGTTGCATGAAGCCCAGAACCTCAGGAATGAATCATTCCCCCGAAGCTAAGTCACCAGTTTCCATGGCTTTGGTCAGCGGTGGCAGCCCGTCGGCTCCGCTGGCTGGTCTACATCACCAGTTTCCGGAAGACGAACTTTTTTTGTAACCTTCGTTGGCAGGTGGCGATCTTCCATTTCGTCAGAGCTCACTTGAGTCGTTTGGAAGATGAGAAGCCGTGATGCTGAAAGTAGCTTTGCCTACGGCGGAGAAACGGAAGTTGCTTCCAACGGGAAAATCAAAGAAAATGAACGAAGAGAAGAAAGAATGACCAAATTCTATGTGGGAGTTAAGTTAACTAACTAGGGTCTAAGGGATTTGAACCAAAAAAGAAAAGGCAATTATTTATTATACGCAAGCGACCATCTAATATATATTATTTTTCTATAATGATGGAAGGGTAGTTCGACAAAACCAAAATCATTTTTAAGATGACACTTTTGTTTTGCAAGAAATTTGATATTGATAATTTTCAAGAAGTCATTTTTGGAAAAAAAAATGACATAACGGGACAGCCACATGGTCAAGGCTTTTGATAATTTTTATGAGTCATGTCATCAAATCCATTTCCAGAGTCATAGTTGAGTGAAGAGAGAATGACTGAAATAGCTTTGTGGTTTCATACTAAAGTGTAAAATGCACGTATGGCGTTTAGATGAAGGGACGAATCTACGTGAAATTCACTCGGTGTGAATAAAAGTAGATGCGCTAGAATTGAGATTACATTGAAAGGAAATAAATTTTGAGATGAGAATAAGGAAATGAAAGTGGCAAGAACCGAACGTGTAAGTAAAGGAAAAAATGGGAGTACAAAGATAGATAAAACTCACGGAGAGAGTATTCATGCGTGCGCTCGTCTCTCTCCTCTGATGCTTTGGTCCTTTATACTCCGTGGAATGGAAGTTGTTCCTGCCTTCTCTTCCAATTTTACCTCCACCAGCATCAAATGCCCATCCCCCGTTGATAAACCGCACGATCGCTTCCCACTTCTTTTACATGTGCTAGAATCCCTTCACGTTCTGACCAGATCATCCTCCATCCCGACCACTTTCCACGTTTGCATGCTTTGCCATAGGTAAGAGCTTGTGATCTTATTCTTGTTCGACTTTTCTTCGCAAGAAATGTGCTCTACACGCATGAAATTATTCGCCAGAGCCTCCTCCTCTTGCAGATCTCCAGCCACAACCTTTGCGTGCTTTCTTGGTCAAACTCATTTTCTCGATATTAAATCGAGAAAGTAGGGCGACCTCCTCTCCATGGGGCTGATTATTTCCATCGTTGCAGCTGGCAAAGTTAACGCCAATTAAAATGGACACACCAAGTACCTCAATGTTAATATATGGATAAAAGTGGGTACTAACAGCGGGTTATAAGTTTTTTTTTTTTTTTTTTTTTGAGAAAAGAAAACGAGAAGAACAAAAACAAAAACAAAAAACAAAAGAAAAAAAGAATGCATTGTAATCAAGGTGAGGCAGTTCATTTACCTATGAATTGCTTCCTTAGCAAGTTTCAATCATTCTACAATAAAAGTTGCAAGCCAACGCTAGCATGCTCATCTCTGCTGGTCGAATCGGAGCTCATCATATTTTTGGTTTGCATGCCATGAGGGAGAATAAGCTTAGGATTTCCTTTTGATACTATTTGACTATGTTCCTCACTCCTTCTTTGAAAATCTTGCAAGTCTTTCTGTAGATTTGTTTCGATCAAATTATCTTTGTGCATAAGTGGACTCTCAACTTCTAAATCTGTTAGTTCAAGAACAACCTCACGGAGTAAAGCTAGATCGATCAGCCGATTGTCTTGAATCCCAATCTTTAAATCATCCTCAAGTGGCTTGCATATTATTCGGATTCCCCACTTTTTCACCTTTGCAGTTGATACTTTAAGGCTAAAGTGTACATAACTCCTATTGATTTGACCAAAATTGACTTCTCCCCATAGATCATATGGTGTGAAAAACCAAAGTAAGATTTGATCCGAATCCTTTGTCAAGAAGCTTCTTCATCCTTTGCAATTCCTCATTTCACCATTCACATGTGGTAAAATCTCAAATATCGGATGCTTTGTTTGATCATCATTACTAAAAACGGCACAGAGAGTGACTATAAGAAACTTATCATACAAGTCCTTTAAAGCCATGAATGATACGGAACTCTCTTCAATAGGGAGGACCCACTCTGGCATCTCTTCTCCGAGGGACCAAATTATGAAATCAGAAGACGTCTGCTATAAAGATAGACCACTACAAAGTACCGAAGTTTGTTATTAGTAGTACTCAAATAAAAGAATTCATTTTAAGTATAATGATTAATCCTAGTGAATTACACTTCAAACTATAGCTCTCTAAATGAGTAGAGATTCATTGACCCTTGCTTGCATTAACATACAACTCTCATGTGATAGAAATCATTCCAGTAAAAGTATGTGGCCAACTTTATTACATGCAAACACTTTATATTTGTTTGCTTTTCTTGAGCTTTTGCATTTACTACTATTGCAATATACAAGAACATAACACATCCAGCATATACTCCGTGAGAGAGAGAGAGAGAGAGAGAGAGAGAGAGAGAGAGAGAGAGAGAGAGAGAGAGAGAGAGAGAGAGAGAGAGAGTCTAACCTGGTCGAGAGAGGGAATGTCAGTCACGGTCAACACTCTACGGGCAAAAGCAGATGATAATACATCTCCAGTTTTTTGTAGAGATTCACAATTATTAGCTGAAAGAATCTTAAAAAATGGTGGAAGCTCGGGTATTTCTTGTAACTCTTGGCAATATGAAATTGCATATATGGTCAAATGATCACGTTTACGAATAGATGCGGGAAGTCTAGTGACATTGCTCTCCGCCAAAACTAAATCTTGCAAGAAGGGAAAATATGAAGGATTCTCGAGAAATTCTATTCTGAAATTACATCCTCCAAGAGATAAATAGAGTAAATTTGAAAGTCCGCTATTCATGCGCGGATTAGCTGAATCCTCATATTTTGGAAATCCTATTAAATTTGTACAATACGCAAGTTCCAAGAGTTCAATGTTTTGTAACTTGTAAATGCTAGATGGAAGACTTACCAAGTTCTTGCATTCACTTAAATCCATTATTTTCAAAGAGACGAGATTTTCGATTGATACAGAAAGTTCTTTAATAGTGGTCCCTTGTAAACAAAGCTTTTTCAAGCCTCCAAGTTTACGTGGAATATCAGGGAAATTGTCAATTTTTCTGCACCCCCTTAAATTCAATGACTGCAACTTGTCGTGATACGCAATAGACTCATGGACTTCTACCAAGTTTTTGCAATCACAAAGAACCAATTCCTCAAGATTTGGTGTACAAGAAATGTCAGGCATATGAACCAATGATTCACAGTTCCTGAAATTAATGTACTTCAATTGTTGGAAGTCCTGCAAAAACAATGAAACAAACATTTCATAAAAAGGTACTATAATTTGATTTTTTGAGAATTAAATATTGTATTGAGGAATTAGTAAACAATTAGAAACTTTAATAGTAATTACAAATCTATACGTATGTATTGTATGAGATTGAAATTTAGAGATGATAAATCAAAAAGCTAATGGATATTGGTAAGATGCAGGCCATGTGGTAAAACTATGCCATATGTTACGCCATGTGGCAATCAAAACATAAAGTGAAGTGCCATGCGGCGACCATACAAATGTGGGTATCGTGACAAAATTAAGCCATGCGTCATGCCATGTTCCAATTAGAGAAGCAATGTTAATGTCACGTGGCAAGCACCGGAGTGAACATTTTTTTTTTAAAATTATGATTTAGAGTATATATAATAGCTTAATGTCAATACTATATTCTATCACAATGAAATTTTTCAAAATATAAATAAAATTTCAAATTTCTTTGAAGTTATGCAAAGAAAATGCGACCAACTTAGAAAAAAATTATGAGTTAAAAGAATTTACATATACAATTCATTATCTAGTTTGACTTTTGATTAAGAAACTAGTGGCATGCCACCACTAGATCCCACTATATGTAAATGCATTACAACATCATCGGCAAAGCTTCTAATAAATATTTTATTATGTTTGCTTAGAAATGTTGCTCCTCAAGAACTAACTTAAGTAATTAATAATGCCTTTACGGCACACTGCATTCAAACTTTTGACAAAGCTAATTCTATCGATGCAGGACAAATCCTGTTGTTCAGGTATGTTGCATTGGGTAAAGCTCCATCACTTGCGACTAACTAGCCTCTTAAGTTTACTTTCAGTAGGAGATGTTGTGACTAGGATATCTAATTTACCACATCCAAATCGAGCAGCTTGAACACTCAGCTCCCTACTGCTTGGGTGTTTTCACTTTTATATACAATATCAACGGATTCATTCTTTATATTTTTGTTTCCTTTATATTTGCTCATTATACAAATTTTCTAGTAAAACAAAAAAGCTTATGTGTAAACAACTGACACAATTAGAATGGGGTTACATAGCTTACACTAGCACATTTGCATTCTTCATTAGGTAGATTTGATTTGATTTTGAAATATAGTTATGTTGATTTTTAGAGACATTGGATTAAAACAGAGTTTGAACTTCATCTATATTATTATATATAGTACATAAAGCTACTTTTAAGGGATTTCAATTATTTTTTTATTCTTTCCTTCAATTATACTCAATTACTTATTTTACAAATATTATACTCATGGATGGATACATCAAAGTGGTTATCTATTTTATCTCACATACTCTATAATTATGTATCGAATATAAGTTAGTATATTAAACTTGACCAGATTGGAGGATGTGGACCTTTGTATTGGATGAGGTGTAAAAGAAAAGTCCGAGTCAGTCTTTGACATGGTCTTGCATTCTTTGGATGATAATCTTGGATGATAATTTGTTTTTCTATGTTGGGATATATGAATCCGACGTTTGGACAACCAACAAGGGTTTCTTCATATCTCTCCAAGGAATGAGACCAAGAGTTGAACTCCTTTGATTGCCGCCCAGTTGACTTTCCTTCAAAAGGCCACACAAGAGGAAACAAAAAGGAATACTCTGAAGAAAGTCCTATTGGGTTTCAGAGATAGAAAATAAAGTGTGGGTTTTGTTTTCTATATTCCTTCAGCTGCAATCGCACAAAAAAGGAACAAGTGGGAAGCTCTTCTTTAGCTAGGCTCAAGAATGAGGAACACACGGTGATATATATGTAGCGTAGTTTTACATCCAAAGTGATTTGTTTCTTTATAAGCACTGTAGGTTTTGGAGTAGCTAGGATTGGAAAGCACTTGAATGCTTGAGTAATTATAACTCTGAAATTTTCCAATTAGTGGTTTTTGTCCTGACTCTTCATGGATTAAGTACCATTACTGACTAAACCACATAAATATTTCTTTTTTTTTAGTTCTCTTTATTTACTAATAATTTTGCATTGATTTAATTGCAAGATCCATTAGCTTATGCACTATTTTACCATAATTGGTATAAGAGCTACCACTAGAATCTTTTGGATTTAATTTGAGATTTTTGCTTGTCTGATTGTTGTCTAGAAATTATGTTGCTGCAATTATGTGTAAAGTGAAAGTAGAAATTTTGAGACGTTCAATGGGAGGAACAACTTTGGATTGTAGAGCTTTATGATGCATGCACTATTAACAACTCAAGATTTGGCTGAGGCGTTGAATGGGAAGGCTAAGGTGGCAGAAATGATGAAATATGTTGATAAAGATGAGTTAATTGAGAGAGCGTGGAGTATAATCCTAGTGAATATATCAAATGAGGTATTAATAATGGTGGCCAAAGAGAAGGATGCTCCAATGTTGTGGGCAAAACTTCTACTAGAGTCATGGATATACTTTACTAATTCACTATTATAGAGCACACTGCAATTACCTCATAAGAGGTACAATTTGCCTTGTCTCTAAGCAGTGGTAGAGAAAGTTGCAAGATGAGGATCTAGCACAAGAGGGGGTATGAGGACTTGTGATTTGAGGTAGAGATTAACATTGGAGTTTAGGAGGAGGTAAAAATAGATGGAAGTCTCACCATGGAAAGTCTAAGGGTTGCATGATATGCTTTGAATATCTCGAGAAGGGGCACATGAGGAGAGATTAACTGAGGCTAAGAAACATAATTAGTAGGCAAAATACTACATAATGTAATGTGGCAAACATTGCCAAAGAAAGCACCTATGATGCAAAGGTTGTCTTGAGTGTGAATCGTCAAGAGATGCATGGTGTTAGAATTTGGAGTGTTCTTATCATATGATTTTTCATAGGAACCAGTTTACTACTTACTAGACTACACATGGTGATAAATTTCTGTGGGGAATAATGGATCCTCAAAAGATTGTCTAAATAAGGACAGTTCAAATTCGGATGCATGATGGAGTATTGCATATACTAAAAGACATGAGCCATGTAATAGAACTCAAGAATAATTGTATTTCTCTTGAAACACTTGACAACATTAGGTGTAAGAACATCGCTAAAGGAGGAATGCTAAAAATCTCTTGAAGTGCCATGACATGATGAAAGGGAAGAAAGTGAATTCTTTATATCATTTACTAGGAGAGACCATGACTAAAGCTCCTGTAATTTTACTAGGTGAGTCAAACTCAAACTTGACTAAGTTAAGGCATGTGTCATTGGGATATAAGAATGAGACAAGTATGAAAATACTAAGTGAGAGTGGGTTGCTCAAGGATCAAAAGATAGGGAAGCTAAATTTGTGTGAGCAATGCATCTTTAGGAAACAAAGCCAATTTAAATTCACTACAGCTATGCATTCAACCAAGCAATTGATTGGTTACATTTATTTATAAGAAGTCTATAGTATATCTCTAGTTTCTTTGAAAAGAGGTGCTTGATATATATTGATATTCATCAATGAATTTTTGAAAAAGGTATGGATATGCTTCTTAAAGCACAAATTTGAGGTGTTCAATCAGGTCAAAAAGTTTAAGGCACTTATTGAGAAGCATTTAGTGACCAAATTAGGTGCCTTATGATCAATAACAACATGCAGTTCTATAATAAAAATTTTACCAATTTCTACAAAGGAGAAGGGTTGTGGGACCCAACATAGTGCATCGGTTTCTTCAAAAGGAGGTGTTTGATATATATTGATATTCATCGATGATATTTTTGAAAAATGTATGAATATGCTTCCTAAAGCACAAATATGAGGTATTCAATCAGGTCAAGAAGTGTAAGGCACTTTGAGAAGCATTTAGTGACCAAATTAAGTGCATTAATATCAATAATGACATGGAGTTCTGTAATAAAGATTTTACCAATTTTTGCAAAGGAAAAGGGGTTGTGGGACACAACATAGTGCCCTCGACATCAAAGTAGAATGGTGTTACAAAATGAAAGAATAAGACTATGATTGAGTGAGCTTAGTGCATTCTTTCGTATGCAAGACTAAGCAAGGAATTTTAGGCTAAAGTTGTGAACATATGTTGTTACTTGATTGATCAATCTCCACCATCTGTTATTGAGTAAAAGGCTCATGAAGAAGTATGGTCACGGGGATCTCGTTAACTACTCTGGACTACAAGTATACGGATGTCTTGCATATACTCAAGCAAATGATGGTAAGCTTGAACCAAGGTTAAAGAAGCGAATGATTCTAGGTTATGCACATGAGCTGAAAGGTTAACAGCTATAGTGCAATGGTGCCTACTCACCAAGTTTTCTAGTCACCAAAGACGTGACATTAGACATGATTGTTATACTTCAACAGTGAAGTCCTGAGACACAAATGGTAGAAAAACGAATCATGGTGTCAATTGTGAAATGGATCTTTAGGTGGAGACTCTCAACAAATAAGAAGTAATAGAGGTTGAGATTATAATTCCTAAAGTCGATGATACTAGAAAACTAGTAAATTCACAACAAAGTATAGCCACAGGTTGATAGAGAAGGCAAGTTAAACTACTAGTATGTTGCGGTCATACAAATATTGCTCATGCATTGACTATTGGTGATAAGATGGAGACAGATGCACATTCATTTTTATTTTGAGGTGATGGCTACTATTGAATCATCATAGTGGCTAGCGGTTATGAATAAAGAGATGGAGTCACTCCATTGGAAATAGACATAGGATTTGGTCGAAGTATCTAAAAGCTAGAAGATAGTTAGATGCAAATGGGTTTAAAGACAAAAGGAGGGCATTCCTATTGTTAGGTAGTGAGGTATAAGACAAGACTTGTTGTGAAGGAATATTCGCAGTGGAATGACATTTATCATAGTAAGGCATTCTCATCTGGTAAGGCAAACTTCTTTTCAAATATTACTTGCATTAGTTGCTACATTAGATCTCGAGCTGGTGTAGCTAAACATGATAGCAGTGTTTTTCATGGTGCGTGGGAGGAATGGATTTACATGAGGCAATCGCAAGAATATACTATTTCAATAAGGAAGATCATGTTTGCTTATTAAAGAAATTTTTGCATGGGTTGAGATAGTCTCCTAGGTAATTATATAAATGTTTTGATGCTTCCATGACTAGTTGGACTATTCAAAAATTCAATTGGATAGTTGTGCTAACTCTAAGAAATTGGAAGATGTGTATTTGATTGATTTGTTATCATATATTGATAATATGTTGATCGTAGCTAATAATATGTCCAATATTCATGTGGTGAAGTGCCAGCTGAGTGCTAAGTTTGAGATGAAAAATTTTAGGTAATGCGAAGAAGATACTAGATATGAAGATATTGCATGATAGAGCTGTAGTAATTTTGTGTCTATATCAAAAGAAAATATTGAGAAGATTACGGCATGCAGTCAATGAAATCTATGAGTATACCTATAGCCAAGCACTTTAAACTCATTGTAAACTAAGGAGGAGGAACATATGTTCCATGTTTTTTTATTCTAGTGTAGTGTGGTAGTATTATGTATGTGCGAGGGTTGACATTTCATAAGTTATAAGCATTGTTAGTCATTCATAAAGCATCCTCGTAAGAAACAATAAGAAGCTATGAAATAAATCCTCATAGACTTGAAGGGGACAACAAAAATTAGTATAGTGTATTGAATGATAGCAATGGTAAAGAGACCACAAGTTATGTAAATTCAAATCATGCTAGTGACTTAAAGGAGTATAGGTCCTGCTTAGACTAGTGGGTAGTGCAATAAGTTGGAAGGCATTCTTGCAGAACCACACTGCTTGTCTTTGATTGGGGCAAAGCACATGACACTGAATTTTATAGTGAATGAGACTACATGACTAAAGGGTAGGTCCTGCTCTCGAACTTAGGGTTGAAGTAGCAAAACATTGCAATACATCGTGACGACCAAAGTGCAAAATATTTGGCCTATAATCCAATTTATCATGAGGAACAAAGCAAATGGAAATCAAGTGCCATTTAATTCGAGATGTTGCAGTCAAGGGCAAGGTTGTTGTGAAGAAGATTGTAACAACGAAGAACCCTTTTGACAGGATGACGAAGCTTGAGCTCAATTAGCCTTTGTAGTAAATAAGCGCTCATTAGAGCATTGGGAGACTGTGGTGGATAATGGCTACAAACATTGAGCCAAGGTAGAGAGTTATTAAATTATGTCTCATGTTTGAGCTTATTTACTAAAGCCAACCCTATTAAACGATATAGATCGACTCAAATTGGATGAGGTGTAAAAAGAAAGTCCTAATTGGCCTTTGATTTGGTGCTTCCTTCTTTGGATAATAATCTTGGAGTATAATTTTTTTTTGGGATATATGAATCCAAGATTCAGTCAATTGATAGTGGTTTTTGTTGCGAAAACATCCTTGTGGTATTTTGAAGATTCCAAAACTATCCAGGGTCTACTATCATTATGATAAGTGCATATATTTGTCTTAATGATGCAGCAATGATTTCAGAAAAACTGAGATAATAGTGATGGTCTTTGTGAGTTCAAGGAAGATCGATTGCAAGGATGAGGATCATGATAAGAGAACAAGTCAAATATGACAATGTGTTCATGAGGACTTTGAGATACGATAGTCGATGTGTCATCAATATAAAGTCTTTGGAAGATGACATACTGAGGAGGGTCATTGGATAATTGATTGCAAGTCATTCCACATAGTTTGATCATGGGCAACATCAGTAAACTGGTGACAAGTGCTTGTGCTATGATAAGGTGATATAAAGCAATGTATTGTGTTGTCAAGTCTTGAAAGGTGCTGCTCCACAAGTGCATTTTTTTATGGTTGTTTTATGAGTAGAATATAGCCATTAATAGTTTGAGAAGTCCTAGCCAGAGAACAGGAAATGAGTCAGAGCACCACTAACTATTTTGGTCAAATAGTTAGAGGTCTAATTAATGTAACAGCGCCTACATACTCCATTTTGGGAAGCTTTGGTATCATTTAGAGGAAAGGATTGTATGGGCAATCCACACCTTTGTGACAACTCCAACCAAGTCCCAACGGCTCTTACGTCTTCAAAAGCATCTCTAAGGGATGGATTGAAGATGTCTAATAAATAGGATCAAAGTAGCTGAAAAGGGTTGGATGTAAAATTGAGAAAGCTTGTTCTATTATATCATCTCTGTGTTCTGGTCAGACGGTGCTGCTATCCATCTATAATACTCTCTGCTTGCTACTTTGTATTCAGTGACAAGAGGACATGTACAAGAATATTGTGGCATTACTTTCATTCTAATAATGTGATATATCTGATGATAGAGCAATTCATGTTGATTGTAATTTCTCTTAAAAATTACTAGTGAATTGCAGCCCATGTTGAGGTTGTTACCCGAAAAAGTGAATATAGGCTATGGGATACAGTTAAATCATTATTTATTGTTGTGTGCTATTTTTTGTGTTCATTATTGCCTGTAATTGTTTAACAGCAGCACCGGCTTGGTTGATACTTCCAAACCTGTTTTTGCTCCTATTAAAGTACATGATGTTATCTTCCGCAAGATAAATTGTTTTAAGTTTTCAATTAATCTAGTCAGCCCTCTCTAAATTGTTTTGTTAGCCCTAATAATAATTTCTTCATATTTATCCAAGGTTTGACCGAGGCCAATGGTTGAACTCCTTTGAATGCTGTCAAGATGTAACTTTCATTTATTTTTTTCTCTCCCTTCATCCGCAACCACACAAAAAAGAAACAAGCGGGAAGCTCTTGTTTAGCCATGCACAGGAGTGGGTTGATGTATTAACAATTGTAACTCTATAATTCTCCAGTTGATTATTAGATTATTTGCTGTTAGATATCCTGGTGGAGTGGGTATTGATACTAGACCAAACCAAGTAAAATCTCTTATGATCTTTATTGTTCCTCATTGATTTCATTGATGATTTCATGTTGATTTAGTTTCAAGGTCAGATAGCTTCTGCATTATTTTACAACGTATTTCAATACTAAAATTTCAATTTTCTTATGATGCAACGACCTTAAAAAAAAATTAAATCTCGAAATATCTTTCCCTTTCCACGTATCATTCTCTTATGACTTAATGACCTTCATAAAAAAAAAAATCAAATATTGAAATATCTTTCTTTCCCACAAACATTTATAAAATTTCCTAGTTTTGTGTATTTATTTTGTTTATGCTTAATTTTTCAAATGCCAAATTTGTTGCATGAAAGAATATTTCTTAAGCGAGGAAATATTTCTTAAGTTAGGGTCATTTTGAAAGAAAAGAGAGGCGTGCTTTCCATAATGCAGGAACACCACTTTCTTTTGTGTACGTACACTAATGAAGTATATAATGAAGTATATTTCTTTTTACACATAATAAACATGTACATATACTAATGAAGTATATAATAAAAAGATCTTTGTAGATAATTGCTCACCTTAAATTGTTTTGGCACTCTTGTAATCTTGCATTTACTCATATAAATTCCCACTAATTTCTTTGGACCAGAGGAAAATTGAGGAAACCAGGAAGCACAACCAGCCCATTCAAACCATCTTAGCTCATTAGGAAGACATATAGGACCTTGGAAAGAATTATGCAGATTGTGCATGATGAGCAATCTCAACCTGCTTGCTTTTGTAAAAGCATTAGGCCCGATATATATATCTCTTTTTGCTTCGGTGGCTCCAATACTATGGCTTTTACTACACAATTTCCCTGTATATACAAGACTATTTAAGTCATGCATATTTATTAATTAGTCAAAGATAAGTAGCACAATTTTAACTATATTTGCAAATATTACCATGTCGTGGGCCAGAACATCGAGAACATCATCATACAGCCAAAGCCTGCTGCGTTTGCAGGGATCATCTCGACATTCTTGGTTCACAATATCCATACCCATCAATTGAATCAAGTCATGCATTTCTACGATTCCATGCTCAATACTTATCAAGGACCTCTCAATGAGAATTTCTAATCCTATAGTTATCTCGAAATCGCAACTATCAATAACTTTCTTTATGTAGTCACTATCCCTCCCCTTAAAGAAGCAAGCAATGTGAAGAAAAATCTCTTTCTCATTATCCTCTAGCCCATCATAACTTATTTTGAGCACATTATTAATGGATTTGTGAGGAGTCATAGAAAACTTCTTTAGTGTACTTTTCCATTCATGTTCTCTTCTACCACATAAGAAGGAACCTAGTACCTCAATTGTTAAAGGAAGGCCTTCGGCATAATTCAAAACACTATCTACTAGATCTGTCCTGATTTTTTGTTTTTGATGAGTCTGAAAAGCATGCTTACTAAACAGCTCACGAGCTTCACTATCCTCCAATGCTTTAACTTCGTGCATATGATCTTGATCTATCCCGTGACAAGTTAGCAAATGTTTATCTCTTGTAGTAATGATGATCTTACTTCCGTTACCAAACCACTTGCCTTCTCCTGCTAAAGCATTTAATTGACGCAAGTCATCCACATCATCAAGGATAAGGAGAACTCTTTTGCAACAAAGTCTATCCCATACTAGATTAGTACCTGCATCGACATTGGACACTCCTAATCCTTTTTTTCAATAATAATATCTCCAATAGTAATTTTTCTTGCAAAGCAACTAAATCCTTGCAACCTTTTGAAGTTTCTCTAACATTTGCCAAAAAGCTGAACCTTCAAATTGTCTGAAAGTATCATTATAAATAGCTTTAGCTAAACTTGTCTTTCCTATGCCTCCCTTTCCCCATAATCCCATCATAAGAGCACCATCATTAGACTCAAGGTTTAACATGGATTTCAGCTTAACCACTCGGGAATTAATCCCAACGGGATGCTTAGCAACATGCAAAGGTGTTCGGTCTAGAAGAGTGGAGATCTCCTTCACAATTCTTTCTATAAGCTCTGACTCATCTCTGATAAAGACAGAAAAAAAGAAGTTGTAGGATCATTCAATTCGAATAAGCAAATAACGAGCAATTACAAGTCAACAATGATAAAGCAATGCATCACATTTTCTGATGATCACAACCAAAACAACATGTATTCCCACCAAGTTGAATTAGAACTCCAAGAGCTCCACACCAATGGAAACAAGTTAAGGCTTCAAAATTTAGTCTTTCCCATAACTCTTGCTGCCCCGTCTCACTTCTCTTGGGTCCACCTTATAAAATACTGGTAGAACGGTGAGGTCCTTTTGCTCTTTACACTCCATAATCTTCATCAACTCTTCCAGGCAGCACCGTGAGGAAGCATAGTCCTTAGAGAAAACAATGATTGCAATGAGCAACTCTTCAATGGCCTTCATGAGCGTTGGCAATATTTGGTATCCCTTCCTTAGTTCCTCACTATCAATGAAAGTGTATATTCCATTATGATGTAAAGCTTTGTAGAGATGACCAAGGAAGTTGTTACGTAGGTCTGTGCCTCTGAAACTCAAGAAGACCTCACAATTACTTTTGGGTTTTGATGAAGAAGCCATTGGATGATCGAGATTAGTAATCGGAAATGGCTTTCATCTGTTTAGTCTTCACAGTTCTTTCTCTTATATAGAAAATGAAGCATAGGCGAAACATGACCAAGAGGTTCCTTGAAATGAGTGGTTGACGTTGACATTTGCTATAATATGGTTTATGTTATGATGCATTGATTTTTAGAGTACATGGAATATTCATGTTATTTGATAATATACGCTGGTATGATTTGCACAGTGCATATTTTCGATATATATTTATAAGATTGCATTATTCTTTACTTGATGTCATAGAAATAATGATGATCGTCACTTGCTGAGCCATGATATTTTTCTCCCATTATATTGCCATTCTATGTCACAAGAACAGAGGAGTAATTGGGGGCACGTGGAGAGTACTTCTGAATGACATTTACCACTTTAGAAAGTGAGAATACTCGTGAAAAATGGGTTGGACAAGACGTTTTACGCGCGGCACCTGACGATCTCTGCATGCATTTCCCCACTGCAATAAGTCTATCGCTTCAATATGGCTTAGGAATTTGGTTAATTTTATACTCTCATTAAGAGTGCCACTGGATTTATAATTTGGAGATATATGCCGCAACCAAAAATTCAATATTGAGCCAGTTATTTGGGCCTAAAAGGTAAGAAATTAGTACATGAACAATATATACATTAAACTAAATCTGAATAGTAAAAGTTGAAGAGATTCATATGGAGTCTACTAATTTCAAATGTTCAAATTCAATTTAGTTTTTGCACTATGTTCACTTCATAATTTTCTTAGATAGATAAACATATCACTACTTCTTAATGCCTAAGATAAATCATTTCAAGAATTCGATGGTAATAATAAAACTGTCTAATCTCAATATGCTAAATCTCATGTTGTTCAGAGGATGGATCTGGCATGAGTCCCACCTTCTATATTGGTAAACCAGATTCATTAACAATTTATTTATTTTTTAATTAGGGGGATGATCATAGTGGTGCGAGCAGATCGGATATTTAGCCACGTTCCTAATCCCTCAGCCGTAATAGATGATCTTATGGGCTAAGAATGAATTGTGATTCCCTTGATCTCATTTCATAGGTGGAAAAGGAATTTGTTCAGCTGGGTACCGCAAAAATTGAAGTTAATCCGTGGACGATCATAAATTCTCATTAGAAATTCTCAATCTGGAATTTCTTGTCAATAAATCTAAGTCAAGTTCAAACGTTTTGAGTGTTTGTATTTTTCTTTCAAAGAGAGTGCATTGGTGATAGAGAACACTAATGTTAGAAAAATGTATGTACAATTGGTCCCGCTGCACATTGAATAATGCTTTTTCTTCACCATGAGAGACGCATCTTCTTTTCTCTTTAGCAATAAAAAAAGGCAACAACTTTTAGTCAAGCCTATGAAATTTTCCCAAAGTGGAGGGAAAAAAAGCTTCCAGCTTTTTCAACGGCGATGACTTTAAGCCGAGCCTATGCAATTTTCTCAAAGTAGATGGAGAAAAGCTTCCGTCTTTTTCTTGTCGGTGGAAGGATGTTTCGAGATGGTCACGAAGAATGTGAACAACCTTAAGACGATGTTTCCAGGTTTGTTACGTAGCCTTGTAAAAGGTTTTATGTGAGAATAATTTTTTTCCTAATTTGCCTTCACTGGATTGTCGTGATCCTTTTGAGTAATAATTTAGATTACAAATGCATTCAGATTTTAAAAAATTATATTACGTACAAATTGTGCAATTCAATTTTTATTTAGGCCCACGCCATTATCACGGCGACAATAGTTACTAATACGACATTTATTTTTAGTGTAATGACCAAGCATAAACCCATTTGAAAGCAGATAAAAATATCTTAAAGAAAGAACTGGGTCCCAATTTCAAAGGTAATTTTGAAGAAGAGCAAAGTGGCAACAAAAAAATTAAATAAATAAAGTGACGGTTTAAACTTTAGGCAGAAGGTAGAGTCTCAACCCTAAATTTGGGGTGGAAGTGACATACTTTCTTTTAGATAATGTAAAGAATTTTGACTAAGTGCACACTTAGCGGGACACATAAAGGACAGCTTGATCTAGTCAACTCCTAACATTTTCTTATTGTTGTGCTTCGACCTCAACTTATGCCCTTATGATATGGGCCACTTACCTCTAACTTGTTTTCTCCTAAAACGAGGCAATACAACATCTATGGATTTTAATAAACCATTTTGTTGAATACGAAATTTTTCATATATATCACTAAAAATACAAGAAAATTTAAAAAAATCATATACCTATTGTATTGATGCCAATTCAATTATAAACATTTCAATTATGCGAATTTAGTTATAAACCTTTTGAGAATTTGCCAAATTAGACATTTTGATTGGAAAACGTTGACATAGCAGTTCATTTAACAACAACTATCCTATGAGGTGCATTGATGTTGTGTGAACAATTTTTAAAAATGTTCTGAATTTTTTCCTTGTCCTTTTTCCTATTTTTGTTCTTTTTTTCCTTTTTTTTTTGTATTTTTTCTTTCCTTTTTCCTAGTAGTTAGTCTCAAGCGATGGCCAATCACCAGCAATGCCTAGAGAGGACTTGCCCTCAGCCAATCTAGCAAGGGCCACCCTCGTCGGCCATAGGCAAGGGATAGCCTTGCCCGAGTGAGCCCGCCCTCAACGGCCAAAAGAGAGGGCTACCCTCACCAACCATAGTCGAGACCGGCCCTCATCAAATTTGGGAGAGGGTTGCCTCGCCAGTAGCCAACAAGGGTTTGGGTGAGGTGATCCTTGCCAAAGACTAGTGAGGGCTCGTAGGTCCTCGCTTAGTGGCCGGCTGTAACAAAGAAAAGAAAAGAAAAATAAAAAAATAAATAATTTTAAATTAAAAAAATACTTTAAAAAATTATCTATGTTAGCATTAGTGATACCATGTAAGATGGCTAGCTCTACGTTTGTGAGTTTCGACCAAAGTTAACTAGGTGGACTACATTAAAAAATTGTCAAAAGATTTAGGATTGCATTGGCCAAATTGAAAAGTTTATGACTGAATTAATACAAAGGCAATAGGTTTATGACTTAAAAACAAAAAACAAATTCCCTATAAATACCTAGACCATCTATTTGATAGTTAATTTCACAACCGAAGAACTATATATATATATATATATATATATATATATATATATTTTATTTGGTCGAAGAAGAAGTATATATTTAATCTCTTTGATAGCCATGTATCAAACTCTCTCCTTCCACCTTGCACTCAAATCCCCCTTAACGTGGCTCGAAACTGCTCTCGTGGCTTCTATACTTCATTCATCCAGATAATCGGTAGTACTTTTGGGCAACGCTTACCCTTTCTACCTTAAAGAATTACGTGTGTACCACTAGACAAGGTGTCCTTTGTATAACTGATCCCAGAATTGCTATTACCATGTGCGATCCTTATTATCCTCTCTTACTAAAAGAGTTATGTGAGAACCTCTAGGACAAGTTCCTCAACGATCATTGGTCCCTCCCCCCTCAAACCATATGTGGAAGCAATCGTATAGATTCTCTTCAATTTTCTTGCTGAAAGAATCGTGTGTGAATCTTAGAACAAGGTCCTCTGCAATTACATTTCTCTCCCCCTCCAAAAACCATATATGGAAGGCATTGTATAAATCAAGTCATCTTGAATCTTGATTATCATGAAAAGAAATGAGAAAAAAAAAAAGAAGAAAAATAGACCAAGAATTTGTAGAAAATTTACATAATCAACCTACCACAATTGATGTTAGGATCAAAATACCTCTTTCTTAAATCAGTGGTGTAACTATAAGGCCATTTGTTTAAATCCATTTTACGTAGACAATATATGCTATAACTATTGGGAAAAATCCTAAAAATGCATACGAACACGATCTCCCTCGGTTTAGGCTAGCATTCAATTCCTCCAAATTTATTTTCATCTCAATCTATAGCATCACCCATTGCTTTACACTATCATCCAATCACCTCAACATCACCTCCTTGACACCACCAGGGGATCTGCAACATCATATGATTCATGAAAAATATCATTCCTCGAATCACCTTGAGAAATCAATCAAACAGTTCACCCATCAAATATGAGATTGGCAACTCCTCTTCCATTTTGGATATTTGGTGTTGACACATGAACTTTCGCCAGCGGGTCCAATAGAATTAAAACTCAAGACTTGAGATTCTTAATGGCAGCAGGTTCATTTCTCGACAAAAATAATCATTTATTAGAGCAAGAAATTAAGAGCATTCCACTCTATTTGTATTTAGGTACCATTTTTTCAATGAATCAAATGTTGCTTTTGGGTTGACTTTTTAGTCAAACCAAAGACTTTGACCCTCGATTGAAGGTTTCAAAATTCATCAATTTAATTTTTTAGAAATTTGATTTAGGGACTATGATAATTCAAGATTTCAAGCCCAATTTCGATGATTCTCCACATGGAGAGGATGGTCAACATTCAAACATGAGTTTAGGGCTATAGTTGACTTTTCACAATAAAGTCAAGGAGTACATTATAAACTCCATTAGGGCCAAATTAATTCAATATCAATATCACTTTACTATTTGATTTTTTTAGAAATAAAGTCCGAAAGACCTGCATGCATGTTTAACTCTTGCAATGCGTGTGATTTTTAGATGAATAATAGGATCGATGCATGATATGGAGGGGAAATCCTAGGATCATATAGACCGCTTCATTAGGGACTTATAAATTTTATTGGGCAAGGGAGAATATAATTAGTCGATAATGGCTATAAGTCACAAAAATGGATTGGGTAGATGTCTTAGAGGGACCTATACATGAAAGACAAAGGCCGACCTCAAGGCCAAAATATGAGTTTTTGCATTGAGCTTTCTTTGAGCAATTGATCTTGACATGATGTCGTGTTTTTTATTGTTTTGATGTCTACGTTTGTCTCTTTCTATTGTATGTACCTAATTAAAGATTTCCTAGGATAGATCTAAATTAGCATTCTGAAGACGGTGGAGGTCAATGTCCATTCCAACCATTATTATGTAATATTCATTTCCCAACATATGTCTCAGGTCCCTTTTGTTGTATAAAACCCGATGAGTTGTGGGTTCTTTCTTTCTTTCATTCTTTTCAGTTGTGTTTCTATTTTACATTTTCTAGGGTTGCATGGTAGATTTATGCTTTCCCCGGTTGTTTACTTACTGTCTCACTCTTTCAATTCAATTTGATGCTTGCTTTTCATTTTCCTTAGAAATGGAATAACATGGAATAACACAAAAATGACCAACCATGCATGATTGCTTAGTTTAGGACTAATGAGCCCAAAAATGTAAGAAGATGCGCATGGACACCTTAGCTAAACATGATATACTATTAGGTACCGAAAGGGTGCTAATAGAGATATCGGCATAACCTAAGTCCCTAAACCTAGATATTTGGTTGTGTAGGAATTAAGAAAATGCTCCCGACCCTAGATTGGGTTTTCTAGCCGTCCCCCAAAACGAGGCTAGTGGCGACTCCCATTTTATTTCTAGGTTGTTTTAAAATAACTAGACCGTATAAATGAACCCATTGCGAGGGGTATGAGTTTCGATGAAACTCACCATGGTTTAGCATACCCACTGCGAAAAGCTCCTAATAGATGAAGTGATGCCATCCTTAGGGTATAGAGTACCTGAGAGAGGGCTATCATAGTAAAGGTACCATTAAATCCAATATCCACACTCGACCTCCTCTCTTGAGGTGTGTCTCCTGTATGGTTATGGATCACGGCACTTCCCCGTCACAAGGTACAAGTTAGGGAGAGCTCACGATATTATGGAGGGAACTCACAAGAGGCTTGATTCAAAAGGCGAGGTGATGACATCTTTTGGAACACGAGCTATGAGGGAATTCTCATGGTCAGGTACCCCTAAACCCAACCTTACCCCTTCCTCTCCTTGTGATGGGGGATTGGCAGTGAGATCAGGTTGTGATAGACTTGGCTACTCCACTGGAGAATGTTTACTAGATTAAGAGGATTTGAAGCCGTTAAAAATGTTTGTCGTGTTAGCTAACATGTATTATGTAGGATCGCCCGTATGTCAAAGTCGTGTGGAAAATGAGGTAAGTCACTAACCTCGTGTTAAATGGTCTTATAAGTGAGAGTTATAAGGGGAAGCGTGCTTGTAAACCCTTTGTCTAGCAAGTGGTGAAAGGATGTATGTATGTCTGTTGGGTTATGTTGAAGTGCTAGTTGTTTAAACTTAAACGCATGTTTACAAGTTTAGGCATGACACCGCATGCACAATCGTGGTCTAAAATCCCGATCACCCCATTTAAAGCCTTAAGAGGATTTATAGGTGGAATTCACGAGTGAACAATCGAGATAATTCATTACTTACATAAACCCAGTCGTCCCAATCGATAAAATAGTATTGGCCGACGATAGTAGCAGTAGGTAAATTATTTTTGTCCTTTGGGATAAGGACCTTGAGCCTTTAGCACTCTTGCCTTAGGCGTCAAAACCTCATAGTTCATGCGACGTGTGATTTGCGCTTGCCTATGTTTGGTGGGTAAGACGTCGTTCCTTTTTTATCATTATTATTCCCTCTTTCCGTACTTTAATTACTCACTTTATTTTCAACGACAATACATTTTAATCATGGGTTCCCTTTAGGTTTTGGTTTAGATGAGTAAGCATGAACTGGATGTTGTCTTGGTCCTAGGGAATCTCAAGACCATATGGGAGAATCTCAATCCGAGACATCAAAATTATGTGGAGAAGCATATAGGTTTCCTCCCGACCTTGCTAAAGGTCGAACCTTGTATGGCAATGGTGAAGGGATTGGCCCATTTTTGGAATCCCATGACCTCCACCTCCGTGTTTAATTGATGGGAGTTAACCCCCACAATTGAGAAGTTTCAAAAAGCTGTTGGGTTAGGCAAAGCTTCCTAAGGGTTTATTACCACTCCTATTGGACAAGATTCTTCTAAGTCAATTCCTCAACATTCCTACCAATAAGATTAGGGCTATTCTTAAAGGAAATTCAAATTCCATGCCATATACATTCCTTGAGCAACATCTTCTTAGCCTAAGCCTAAATTTGAGAATCAAATTCCCCGTGTCTTTCTTCTCACGTTCTTCAGCTTTATAGTGTTCCCATGTATAACAATTGCTTCCCACTTTTTTTACCAATCCAACCTTTGCAAGAAATTTCTCTTTTTCTCCTTGGGTCTGCTCCGCTAGCAGCCAAAAAGAGACAAACACCATCTATAAAATAACCAAAAAAAAAAAAACAGAAACAATATGCATCCTCAGAAATTATTTAAATGGGAGAGGCAAACAATAAAGCACATACACTTTAACTGTAGGTGCTAATTTTTTTAATTTAAGGTCTTAATTTTCCCGATAGTTGCATACTCAAAGCATTGCTATAACAATTTATTCAAAATTATATGTTTCCACAACAGTACCTTGACGCTCTTCATAGCACTGGAACCACTCATAATGGTCACACCACCATAAAATATTTGACCTCTTTTGATCTCTTTGTAGACTTCCACCCCACGAAATTTTGTAATTATAAACTTGACCTGTTAGAATATGAAAGGACCAAATAACATCTAATAAATGCAAAAATTAAAATTTACATTTTAATTTTTCATAAAGGAAAAGATAAGAAACATATTAAAAGTTTTAAATTTTTCAAATGTTGCGCCAAAATCCTACTTTTTTGTTTCTCTAAAAGACTGTCTAGTCAATTTGATCATCACTTCTCCATTGTCTTGTACATTCAAATCTCTGACACCATCACTTGAGCAGTATACAATGATAATACCCATTAAAGTGCATCACATTTTAAAAAGAGAAAAAAATAAAGCATAAATCGCTAATATCAAGGGGTTTTATCTACATTGACTTGAGTAGTATAACTACCCACTCTTAATTCAATGGTGGATTCAAGCTGCTTGTGTAATTTTTTTTGGCATTGGATTGTATCAAATACTAAAGGTTTATAACTTCTTATCATACTAAACATTACTTCGTGTAAAAGGTAACTATTTTGATTTTTCACAAAAAAATCTTATTTGACGATTGATATGTAAATTGTCATGCTTTAGATTTTGTACTTAAATAAAATGTTCTCTCATAATAGTATTATATAATAAAAAATAAAAATCCATTGCTAAAATTCGTACTACCAGATCTTTTGCCCATCTGTTTATTGTCGATTGGGCCGGTCCGTCAACGTTTTTGTCTTTTGATTGTGGTCCACAATTATTACCTGCTATCCTTGTTTGTTTTTGCCTCCGGATGATAGGCGGATGCTTTTCCTAGTGACCGATATTATCAATAAAATCATTATTTATTAGCTTAGGAAGACAGCTCCAATTCTACTAATGTACCGATTATTCAATTGGCAACACGATATTAAAGCAACCCCTTGATATCCTGCGCTACCATTTTAATACTATTGTTTATTTTTGGTGGGACGAGATGCTGTTCTTTTATTTTATGCAATCCAACCTAATCTAGTGGGGAAAAGAACTTTGAATGCTACAAATGGAATGCGCTTCTGTTTCAAGAACACCATACCCTTTATCACCAAAATTGCATGCATCTTTTATTTTGAGTCTTTAATTTATAGAACTCACTTAATATTGATGCAACCTATTTATATGTGATGTTTGTTCCTACAAGCAGATAAAACTTTTGCTGCCGAAATGGGTCCATTTTCCAAGAGATTATCATCAACCCAAATAAATCTAGGCTCAATGCAAAGTCGCAAATTCAAATTCCTAGTCGTTGTAATATCTTGTCGGAGTAATTTCTTATGTAAGATTAATGCAACTTCAACACGGCAATTTTTTAGAAGGATTAGGGAAATTGATTCACTCTCTTTTCATTGAAAATTGCTCCAGTATACCAGTTCATGGATTAAAAGAAAATTAGAATAGCTCTATATCCTTTATATTGACAAATATCTTTATTTATGTGTAATAAAATATCATGTTGGTCGAGATGATTCAGACCTCAAACACAAAATATACCTCCTGATGAAAACACTTCTCTTTGGTCACCCTACATGATGTTAGAGGTTATAGGTTTGAGAGAGAAGAAACGGTTGCTTGAAGTATTACATCAAGAGACATCAAGTTTGGAACGCTAAACAGTATTACCTCCAGCGTAAGAGAACCCTAGAGTTTATATGCAAGTTATTGGGCTCCGACCCATATGGACCCAAATAACCGTGCTTTCACCTATTGGGCTTGTATGTGAACATATTATTTTGGACTATATTAACAACATATCAAACAATCTCCTCCTATGTTCACCCCAAATCACAATCCAATAAGGTGGTTAGTGTAATGTTCAGACAAACAGGAATCATCCATATTCAGTCCAAGATAATCAACTCGCATTGGTCAAAGAGTTTTTCAGCAGTAAATTATTAAACTCAATCATCAATTGCAATCAAAATAAGTGAATCATTCTTATCATGAATATGTTCTGAGATCAACAAATCAAAATAAGTATTAGGAGTTTTAGATTCAGTCTAAACTCATCCAAATCCCAAAATAAATCTCAGACTCAGTTTACAAGCAATATATGCATAATAGTCAAGTCTAAGTAGGCTAGTCAAAATAGTCTAGGCCTTACAAATATAAAAAAACAAGCATAATAATGTTCACAAAATAGAGATGGCAAAATGCAAGTCTCAAGTAAATGGACTCCTTCAAAATAGGCAATAGCAAATAAATTGTCAAGTCCCCACACACTCTAAATAATATATATTCATTCATTAAGTGAGTCATCCTGGTTAGGATCCTACTCATTAAGCTCTCCTCCATCTCTGCTATCCCCTATAGAATGTCAAATATGAATTTCATATTATCATGAATTCAATTATTTAAATAAAAACTTAACACCATTCCATCGGCAGAGAAGAACATATATTGATGTCATAAAGCATCATAATATCATGTTCATAAGTATCAAGCCGGTTTCATAAATTATGAACAAGACCTAAAAAATGTGATTTACAAAGAGCCATCAACTTAAGTTTATTTGTAGGAGAATAAACATTGTCTAGTGTCAAAGAACAAGACCAATAGTCAAGTCACTTACAATAACCTAATAATGTAATATCAAGTTTCAATTAAGAAAAAGATCAGCAGGCTTCTTATGTAAACAACTGTTTCTATGTTTCAATTTGGAATGTTACAGTTACTAATTCCTTAAAGTCAAATAATTTAGTATCAAGTTTGGAATGAGATCATTTAACCAAAAGGATAGTCCAACCTAGTTGAATTGTATCATCAAGTTTGTAATGACACAAGCTTCCTCGATAGAACATTTGAATTAGGTTAAAGTCATCTTCATCAAGTTTTGAATGAGACAACTCACCCTTTTCAAATTAGTCAGCAACTATGAACATCGATGAAACATATAAACTATGCTTATCATTATAGCCAATAAAGGAAAATAAGACAATTCAAAACACACAATTAGAAGGTAAGTAAATGGTAGTTAAGACTTGCTTTTATAGTCTTTAACCACATTTACTCCACTTTTTTGAATAATCGATCTTTGCCTAACCTTTGGTGAGAGTATCGGCTATGTTATCTATGACATCCTGATTTTTTTCAATTTTATTTTCAG